>NC_133914.1:4477864-4747514 GCF_964199755.1 Larus michahellis | reverse complement strand
AGAAGGGAAGGGGAGGGGGGGAAAGAAGGAGGGGAAAAAAAAAAAAAAAAAAAAAAAAAAGGGGGGGGGAGGTGGGGGGTGGAAAAGGAAGGACTACAAGGCCCGGCATGCCCCGGCGGTGCTGCACGGCTCCCCGGGGTGCCGGATGCTGGCCGTGCCGCTGACAGCGGAGCCGCGGTCCCCGCCGCGCACGGAGGACGAGAAGGAGAGAGAGAGAGAGAGGGAGGGAGAGAGAGGGAGAGAGGGAGAAGGGGCAGGGCTCGCCTCGCCCGCCGGCTCCGTTTCCCCCCCCCCCCCCCCCCCCCCCCCCCCCCCCCCCCCCCCCCCCCCCCCCCCCCCCCCCCCCCCCCCCCCCCCCCCCCCCCGGCCCTACAACACACCCGGCTTTTTCTTTTTTTTTCTTTTTTTTTTTTTTTTAATTTTTTATTTTATCCCAGCCCCCACAAAGCCGGGAGCGGCAGAAGGCAAGAGAGAGGGAGGAGGAGGAGGAGGAGGGAGGAGGAGGAGGAGGAGGAGGAGGAGGAGGAGGAGGAAGGGGGGAGGCAGCGGCAAGCCAGGGCTCTGCTGCGCTGTGTCTTTCTTTGCTTTCCGCAGGCGGCGAGCGGCGGAGGCGCAGAGGGGAGGTCGGTTCCCCCTCCGCCTCCCGCTCCGCTGCCTTTTGTGTGTGTGTGAGAGGCGAAGGGGGGGTGGGGGGGTTAGGGGGGGGAAGAAGAGGAGGCAAAAAAAAGAAAGAAAAAAAAAAAAAAGGCAAAAAACACCCCCCCCCCCAACTAAGGGGTAGAAAGGAGAGAAAAAGCCCGGAAAAAAAAAAAAAAATAACATAGAGGGGTGGAGGGGAGCGGGGCGGGGGGGGCAGAGGGAAGGAGGAAAGCGGTGAGGAAAGAGCAGGCAGGGGACGGAGGAGGGGGCGGGCTGGCAGGAGCGGAGTTGCCTGGGGAGAATGTGAGCAGGAGGCGCTGGAAATGCTCTCGTTGAAGGTGGCGAGCGGTGCCGAAGGCTCCGGGACTCCCGCGGCCGGTCAGGAGGTAGCCCCGCCGGACGGCAGGAGCCTCCCCAAACGGGCGGGCTCGGAGGGGCCGGGAGCGCAGCAGCCGGTGGGTGAGTACCGGGGACCCCCCGCCTTTGTGTGGGGCTGGGGGGAGGAGGAAAGGGGAGGCGGGGTGGGCGAGGGGGGGGACACACACACACACAGAGACAGACGGGACACCCCCTTCGGGTAGAGTGGAAGGTGGGGGGGGAAGGAGGAGGAGGCGGCGTGTCGGTGTATGTGTGTGTGTCGTCGTCGTCCGTCCCCGTCCCCCCCCCCCCCCGTCCCCCCCCGCCGTCCCCCCCGGCTCCGCTGAAGTTGCGCGGCGAGTTGGTGCCAAATTGCAGGAGTTTAATGGCACTTGGGGCGGGGAGGGGCGTGCAAGGGTGGGGGGACGGGGGGGACCCGGGGCGAGCCCCCCCCCCTCCCCCCCCAAAGGAAGGGGGGCTGCGATCTCCACGAGTTCGGCCGCCTCCCCCCTGGCCGGCCCCCGTCTCCTTGTGTCGCGTCCCCCCCCCCTCCGCCGTCTTTCCCCCCCCCTCCTTCTTTCCCCGTTGAGTGACAGCTGTCAGAGCCGGCTCCCTCCGCTAGAAGGCAGGCCGAGCGTGTCAACAACGTTTGGGGTTCGCCGGGGGACGTGTGGGGGGGGGCCCCCCCCGGGGGCTGAGCATCTCACTCCCCCCACCCCCCCCCCCCCCTTTCCCCTGGCAGCCGGGACCCCGGGGGAGCAGCGGGCCGGCCCGCGGGGGGCAGCCCCGGAGGCGGAGGGGAGGCGGGGGGGGGGGGGGAGCGGGCTGTGTGTGTTTGTGGGGGTGTTGGGGGGGGGGGGGGTTTTCACCCCGGCGCCGCCGGCGAAGTTGCGTGGTTGCGCGGGGCTCGGCGAGCGGTTGTCGCTTCGGTGCCTGTCATCCCCCCTCTGATTTGTTTTTATCGATCAGCTGATTTAAATCCATCCCCCCCCCCCTTCCACCACCACACACACACACACACACACACACACACACACACACACCCCCAGCATGGCCCCCACGGCGATGGGGACAGCAGGGGACCGGTGGCTTTGGGGGGGGGCTGGAGTCACCTCATGGGGTCATGCCAACGCCGAGACCCTCTGCCCACCCCGGGGACGTGTTTGGTGTCCCCAAGGCCCGGGGCAGGTGGAGTGACACCTGGGTCCCCGCTTGTTTACGTGCTGGGGGGGGGTGGGACACACGATGTGGCCCCAGCCCGCGACAAGGTGGCCTCGTGCATCCAAGCCCCTCGGCCCGTGGTTGCCAGGAGGGCCACCGAAAGCCAGGGGCTGAGCTCATTGTGTGCCGCCGCCGCTGCGAGCCCCGGGCGCGCGGTGGAGTCGCTCCAGATTTATCCTGGCGTGACAGAGAGCAGAAGCGAACCCCCCGGGGCGACGGGCACGCATCCTGCCCCGCTCCCCTTCCACCCAGGCGCCGGCGGGCGTTGGGGGCGCGTGGTCCAAATCGGGGGCCCCCCCACCCCCAGGCCTCCCCCCACCACCACCTCCTTTCCTCGCCACCACCACCCCCCCCCCCCCCCAGGTGTCCCCTTACACTGGCTTCTCCTGCTGGGCTGAGGAATTTGCAGGGGAGGGTGGTGGTGGTGGTGGTGGTGGGGAGGCGGGGGGGGTGGGGGGGGGGGGGGGGGCTGGAGAAGGGATGGCGCGACGCCAAATTCCGCTCTGCCATGTCTCTGTAACCTGAATAGGCCAACTCCATCCCCGGTGCGAGTCCCCCGGGGCTCCGCCGCGCTCCGATGCAGTCAGGCGGGAGGTGGCCCCCCCGCCTTGTCCCCCCCAAGCCCCAGTCCCCTGTCCTTCCCCCCCCCCCCCCCCCGCCTTCTTCCCACCACCAACCCCGTGAACCACAGTCCGGTTCCCTCCCTCCTTCCCACCGTCCGGCGAGCGGCCGCCGGCCGCAGCAACCGCGCACCCGCCGTAGCCACCGCGTGCCCGTCGGCAACCGATCCGGCAGGAGGTGGAGATGACCGGGGGTGGTTGTTTTTTTTTTGGGGGGGGTGGGGTGGGAATGAAGGGTTGGCACCGTAGCGGGGACGGTGGTGGCCAAGGACACACGCCGGGAGCGGGGCGGCCGGCGGTAGAGAAGTGATGGAAGCCCGTGGAAGGTTACGGGAAGCCTGGGGGGGCCAGCGCTTGCCCTGGCCTCCTTAGAGGAGGCAGCAGGGACCCGGGGCGGGCTATTTCTGCTGAGATCCCGAGGAAAGCTCTGGGAGAATTGTGGGCTTCTATAAATAGTGTGTGTCAGCCGAGTGGAAACAGGGCCTTGAAATGCTCCTGCTATTCTCCCGAGTGCTTGGAACCAGCTCTTGGTAAACAGGGCAGCGGTGGGGAGGGCTGTTTCCTTCTTCCGGGCTCGTTAACGGGAGCGTGGTGCGGGGGGATTGGGAGGGATGGCGGAGAGGGGGAATTTTTGCCTGGCGTTAGGGCAGGGCTCTCCCTCTCCGGGGCCGGCCGGCTGGATGCTGGGCTGTGGCCGTGCTGCCCGGATGCGGGATGGCCCCTGAATGCGTCGCAGATGTGTGTTGCGTGTGTGTGTGTGTGTGTGTGTGTGTGTGTGTCCCCTCCTCAACTTCGCCGTCGTCCCTCCCCACCCAGCCCGCCCCGCCCAATTCTTCGGGGTTGGGATGCGCGGTCCGGCCGCGGTCCTCGGGGAGACGGCGGTTCTCGGGGTGCGAGGGCTCGGCTGGATTGGGAGATGCTCCGCAGGCTCCCTCCTCTTGCATGGGTGTGTGTGTGTGGGGGGGTCACAGCATGGTTCCCTCCGCTCCCCTCCATGCGTCCGGGCTGGAATCGTTCCTGCTGTACCTCGGGGACAGGCGCTGAGCGGTGCCTGGGCCCGGTGCATGTGCTGCAGGGCAGGGATTTGGTCCCGTGGGACCAGCACCCGGGCGCTGGGGGGGACCCCCTCCCTTTGGCGGTGGTGGTGGTGGGGGGGGGGGAGTTTGCATGCCGAGGGGACGTGGTGACATGCGCCGTGGGTGTTTGCTTGGCTCCGGGGTGCATCCCCACAGTCCCACGCTGGGGGAGCGTTTCGGCTTCGCACGAGGACCCGGCATCGCGCGCGGCGTCGCCTCCCCCCGCACCCCGCTATTTACCCCGTGCCGCAAACGGCGGCGCCAAGCCCGCGCTATTATTATTATTTTTTTTATTATTATTATTATTTTTCCAGCAAAATGACACAGAGGGGGAACAACCGGGGTACCGCCAAGGTGCCCGCCGCCAGTTTTTAAGGCGACGTGCGATGGGGCTGCGCGGTGAGAGGCACCCGGCGCGCCGGCGGTGCGGGGAAGGGGGGTGGTTTGGCGTCGCGAAGCGAAGCAGCCGGCACTCGGTGGGGGTGTCGCAGGGCTGGGGAGCTCCCCCCCGGCCCCGTGGGCTGCCTGAGCCGGGCGAAGGCTGGGGTGCTCGGTGCCGGCGCGGCGGAGCGTGCCGCTCTGTGGGGGTGGGAAGGGGTGAGTGCCAGGCCAGTTTTATTTTTTTTTCCCCCCTTTTTTCCCCCTTTTCCTCCTTCCCACCCCCCTTTTCTCCTCCCTTTCCCCCCCTTTTCTCCTCCTTTCCCCCCCTTTTCCTCCTTTCCCCCCTTTTCTCCTCCTTTCCCCCCCTTTTCTCCTCCTTTCCCCCCTTTTCTCCTCCTTTCCCCCCCTTTTTTCCCTCTCTTCCCCCTTTCTTTTCTTCCCCCCCTTTCTTTTCTTCCCCCCCTTTCTTTTCTTCCCCCCCTTTCTTTTCTTCCCCCCCTTTCTTTTCTTCCCCCCCTTTCTTTTCTTCCCCCCCTTTCTTTTCTTCCCCCCCTTTCTTTTCTTCCCCCCCTTTTCTTCTTCCCCCCCCTTTTCTTCTTCCCCCCCCTTTTCTTCTTCCCCCCCCTTTTCTTCTTCCCCCCCCTTTTCTTCTTCCCCCCCCCTTTCCCCCCCCTTTCCCCCCCCCTTTCCCCCCCCCTTTCCCCCCCCCTTTCCCCCCCCCTTTCCCCCCCCCTTCCCCCCCCCTTCCCCCCCTCTTTTCCCCCCCTCTTTTCCCCCCCTCTTTTCCCCCCCTCTTTTCCCCCCCTCTTTTCCCCCCCTCTTTTCCCCCCCTCTTTTTCTCCCCCCTTTTTCCCCTCCCTTCTTTTTATCCCCTCTTTTTCCCCCCCCCCCTTTTTTTCCCCTTTTTTTTCCCCTCCCCCACCCTGCCCCCCCCCCCTTTTTTTTTTTTTTTCCCCCCTTCTTCCCCCCCCCCCAACCCCTCGCTCCCTCTCTGTGGGTTGAGCGCTGGGGCGACAGACAGGGAAAGTCTGAGCAATGGTCTCCGCGCTGGTGCTGTCTTCAATCACCGCGTCCCAGAATCCCTCGCTCTGGGCCTTCTAGGCACAAGGGCTTACAGCGAAAATCGGCAGCTGCAGCTGCGAGTGAAAGCACAAGAGCCCGGCTGGGTCTTTGGCATCGGCAGGAGAGCAAAAAAAAAAAAAAAAAAAAAAAGCTGGGGGAGGCGAGGAGGGAAAAGGAGGAGGGTGTTTGAGGCTGGGGGGTGGGGGGGGGGGAGGAAGAAAAAATGTGCCCTGTGGTTTTTTTTTTTTTTTCCAGCCTCGCCACCGAAGGGTTGTGTTTCAGAGCATCGGTTCCCCGGGCGTGAGAAGAAGAGGCGGGAGGGGGAAAAAAGGAGAAAGAAAGGGGGGGGGGGTTGAGGGGGGGTGCGGAGCGATGCCTCCGGGGAGCTCATTAAAATCCGTCGGCTCCCCCCTTTTCGCCGGCCGAGGGAGGCTGGAATACGGAGGGGAAAGGAGGGAGGGAGGTGCTGGGAAGGAACATGCCTGCGGAGCGGCTGCCCGGTGGGGACATTTCCCGGCCCAGGCAGGAACGCTGCCCGCGGGCTCACCTGTCGGAGCACGCAGGGCGCCGTCGTGCCAGCGGGGCCGTGACAAGGGCGGGCCGACGGCGGGGACTCCCTCTGCGGCAAGGCCAAGTGCGTGCATGTGTCCCCCCCCCACCCTCCCAGGGGACACCCAGCTGGGCTGGGAGGTGTGATGAGCTGCCACGGCACAGGGAGGGTGGCCGGGGTGTGGGGACGGGGGACAGAGGGGCAGGGAGGGGGCTGCGAGGGGTGGGAAGGCAGAGGGGGGGGTCCGCGGAGGTGTCGGCACGTGCGCAGGTAGGGTTTGGTGTGTGGTGATGGAGCTGGGGGGGTGTGATGAAGGTGGGTCTGTGCAGGTGCTGGCAGGGGACACGCCACCGTGGCGAAAATACCTCCTTCGGTGAAGGGGACGGGGACAGAAGTGGTGGGGACCATCGCTCCCGGGGACGCACAGTGGCAGGGACCCCCTTCCCCGTGCCGAAGCCCACCCCCGCCAGGCATGGACGCGGGCGAGCGCCGACGGAGCCTGTCCCGGCGCGGTGCGGGGAGCCGGGGAAGGGGGGGGGAGCGTGGAAATGTGGTATTGATCCTCTCGGAGGGAGAGCGAAGCCGTGCTGGCATCCGCCGGCTCCAACCTCTGCCCTTCCCGCCGCTAAACGAGCTCCAGGCGGAGGGAGCAGCATCCCATCCCAACCCCATCCCATCCCAATCCCATCCCATGGCCGCCGCCGCCCCCGGGGCCCCGAGCCCCGCGCAGGCTCTTCGCCTCCTGCTGACTTCAGCGCCTGGGCTTGGGCTCGGCGCCTGTAACATTCCTCCCAAAACCTGGGCTAAAATATCTGGAGGAGGCCGGAGCGCCTCGGGCGAGGGAGACGAGCTCTTCAGCTGCGGGAATGCGAGAGGCTGCTCGGCCCGGAGGCGATGGAGGGGCCGCCCCGCTCCCCGCTGCATCCCCCTCCCCGGGAATTCGCCGGGAATAAATCTCGCCCGGCAAACTTGGCGGTTGGGTTGGGGATGGATGCGCCCCGGCAGAAGCAGGGGACCGCGGCCCCCCCCCCCCCAGGCCGTGCGTCACCGGATGCGGGGTGGCGGGGAGCGGGGTGACAGGGAGCGGGGGGCGCGGGGAGCTTGGTGGCATGGTGCGGGGCATGGGCGGCACAGGAGCAGGATGGCAGGGAGCAGGGTGGCATGGCGAGGGGGACAGGGTGGCGGGGGGAGCGGGGTGGCAGGGAGCCGGGTGGCATGGGGAGCAGGGCGGCATGAGAGATGGGCGGCAGGGTGGCATGGAGCAAGGGAGCAGGGCGACAGAGTGGCACGGGGGAGCAGGGTGGCAGGAGAGACGGGTGGCAGAGTGGCAGGGTGGCATGGAGCAAGGGAGGCAGGGGCGACAGAGTGACACGGGGAGCAGGGTGGCATGGTATGGGGGACAGGGTGGCAGGAAGCAGGGTGGCACGGGGAGCAGGGTGGCAGGAGAGACGGGTGGCAGGAGAGTGAGGTGGCGGAGTGGCAGGGTGGCATGGAGCAAGGGAGCAGGGTGACAGAGTGGCACGGGGAGCAGGGATGGCAGGGAGCGGGGTGACATGGAGCAGGATGGCAGTGAGGAGGATGGCATGGCATGGGGAACAGGGTGACAGGGTGGCATGGGGGAGCGGGATGGCCGGAGAGTGGGATGGCAGAGTGGCAGGGTGGCAGGAAGCAGGGGAGCAGGGTGACAGAGTGGCACGGGGAGCAGGATGGCATGAGGGATGAGTGGCAGGCGAGTGGGGCGGTACGGAGCAAGGGAGCAAGGAGCTGGGTGGCCGAGTGGCAGGGGGAGCAGGATGGCGGGGAGCAGGGTGACATGGGAGCAGGATGGCAGTGAGGAGGATGGCATGGCATGGGGAGCGGGATGGCCGGAGAGTGGGAAGGCAGAGTGGCAGGGTGGCATGAAGCAGGGGAGCAGGGTGGCAGAGTGGCACGGGGAGCAGGATGGCAGTGAGCAGGGTAGCATGGCATGGGGAACGGTGACAGGGTGGCACGGGGAGCGGGATGGCTGGAGAGTGGGGTGGCCTGAGGGATGGGTGGCAGGAGAGTGGGGTGGCAGGCATGGGGTGGTACGGAGCAAGGAGCCAGGTGGCAGAGAGGCACGGGGAGCATGGTGGCAGGGAGCGGGGTGGCAGTGAGCAGGGTGGCAATGGTGTGGGGAACGGTGACAGGGTGGCACGGGGAGCGGGATGGCTGGAGAGTGGGGTGGCCTGAGGGATGGGTGGCAGGAGAGTGGGGTGGCAGGCATGGGGTGGTACGGAGCAAGGAGCCAGGTGGCAGAGAGGCACGGGGAGCATGGTGGCAGGGAACGGGGTGGCATGGGAGCAGGATGGCAGTGAGCAGGGTGGCAATGGTGTGGGGAACGGTGACAGGGTGGCATGGGGAGTGGGATGGCTGGAGAGCGGGGTGGCATGAGGGATGGGTGACAGGAGAGCAGAGTGGCAGGGTGGGGTGGAGCAAGGGAGCAGGGTGACAGAGTGTCACAGGGAGCAGGACGGCAGTGAGCAGGGTGGCATGGCTTGGGGAACGGTGACAGGGTGGCATGGGGAGCAGGGTGGCATGAGGGATGAGTGGCAGGCGAGTGGGGCGGTACGGAGCAAGGGAGCAAGGAGCTGGGTGGCCGAGTGGCAGGGGGAGCAGGATGGCAGGGAGCAGGGTGGCATGGGAGCAGGACGGCAGTGAGGAGGGTGGCATGGCCTGGGGAACAGGTTGACAGGGTGGCATGAGGGATGGGTGGCAGGAGAGTGTGGTGGCATGGGGAACAGGGTGGCATGAGGGACGGGTGGCAGGAGAGTGTGGTGGCATGGGGAACAGGGTGGCATGAGGGACGGGTGGCAGGAGAGTGTGGTGGCATGGGGAACAGGGTGGCATGAGGGACGGGTGGCAGGAGAGTGTGGTGGCATGGGGAACAGGGTGGCATGAGGGACGGGTGGCAGGAGAGTGTGGTGGCATGGGGAACGGGGTGGCATGAGGGAGGGGTGGCAGGAGAGCCGGGTGACATGGGGAGCAGGGTGTCAGGCGTGGGGTGGTACGGAGCAAGGGAGCAAGGAGCCGGGTGGCAGAGTGGCATGGGGAGCAGGACGGCAGTGAGCAGGGTGGCATGGCGTGGGGAACGGTGACAGGGTGGCATGGGGAGCGGGATGGCTGGAGAGCAGGGTGGCATGGGGAGCAGGGTGGCCTGAGGGACGGGTGGCAGGAGAGTGGGGTGGCAGGCGTGGGGTGGTAGGGAGCAAAGGAGCAAGGAGCCGGGTGGCAGAGTGGCACGGGGAGCACGGTGGCGGGGAGCGGGGTGGCATGAGCGCGGGGTGGCGGGGAGCAAGCTGGGGCTGGGTGGCTGAGGAGGGACAATAAATGCGGAGAGGGAGGCGCTAGGCGGGAGCCGTGTGAGAACCAGTTTGCGAGGTCCAGATTGGCAGCAGATCCTGAACCAGGAGGAGCTGAGCATCCATACGGCCCCTGCCGAGATCAGACGAGACGACAGCGAACTCGGTTTGGGGGAAGAAATTGGAGGCGGGGGAAGCTTTTTTGCTGAAATGAAATTTGAACCCCAAAGTGGGAGGGAAGTGGAGGTGGGGGGCACGGCTCTCTCCACATGGTTATTACTGCTGTTTTCCACCCAGCTGAAAGGAGAATGTAGCTTAATATGGACCCGCGGGGAGGAGAAGCGATCGGGAACGGGGATTTGTCAGGAGGGAGCTGGGAAACAGCGAGAGAGACGTAGAGGTGAGAGTGGCCAGCACATTGCCCAGGGAGGTGTTTGCAGCCCGGCAGGAGAGGACGGAGCCGGGCTGGAACAAGGCGCTATTGTTCTTGGCGAGCGGGGGGCCAGCCCGCGGCCCCCCCAGACCCGCAGAGCCTGGCGGAGTCGGCGCGGAAGGTTTTTTTGGGACCAGTTTTCCACCCGCTCCCCCCGGCCAGCCCAGGGCAGATCGCCGGCCGGGGAAGCGGGATGAGCTGAGGGTGTTGAGGTGCGCCAAAGGGACCGGCCGAAACGCCGAGGGGGGGGTTGAAGCGAAGGGGTGCGTTGGGGGGAGGCTGATGGCAGGTGAGAGGACAGGGATGAGCCGGGGGAGTTTGGGATGGGCAAGCGGGAAGGTGGGGGCGGCGGAGCGGGGGGCTCGGTGACTGGGGGACGGGGCTGTGGGCAAAGCCCGGTGTCCCTCGGCTGGCAGGCGCGGTGGCTGCTCCTGGACGCGGGCGTGGGGCCGGGGAGGGCGAACCGGAGGGGCTTGGTGGCCTAGGGACCCTGTCACCCCGCGGTCCGGGTCCTGCTGCCATCCCCCTCTTGGCTGTTGGCATCTCTCCGGCAGCCGCCATCCCGCGTGTCGTCCCCTCGGTCCCTCGCCCATTGCCGCCCTCGGCACGCCGCCGCTGCCGTCGGCGTCTCGCTCTCTGCCCCCGGCACCGGGCACGGAGGCGTTGGCGAGAACAGTGGCCCCGTCCCGCTGCTGGCATCAACCGTCCCCTGGGCCGCAAGCGGTGCTTGGGGACACCCCAGGGTGCCCGAGAGCGGGAGGAGGGCAGGGACCGGCGAGGTGCATAGGGGCTGGAGGAGGAAGAGGAGGAGGAAGAGGAGGGAGAGACGCGCAGCTCCGCGGGGCCTGGGGGCTGTGGCCGGGGAGGGGGCGGCGAGGCGGGACCCAGCTTTCGCAGGGCTCTGGGCGAAGCTGAGCGTGTCCCGGCCCTCCCTGTGCTGCGGCCGGGGGGACAACCTTGCCCCCCCCAAGCTGGAAAAGGAGAGAACCCCCCCACCAAGTGCAGCCCTGGCATTTTCACCCTTTCCCCACCCCCCTCCCCCAGTTCCCACCTCTCTGATGTTTCAAACGCGGCGCAGCAGAAGCACCTCGGCAAGCGCACACTAAATATTCGAACGCACATGGGCGGCTTCGGCTTCGCTGTTGCTCTCGCCTTTCCCCGGCCTCTTCCGCGGTGGCTACCGCTCTGGGAGGCCCCCCCAGATTTGGGATGGGGGGTGGCGGGGGGAGGTACCCCTTTGGGGTGGTGGTGGGGGTGGGGGTGGGGGGCGCTTCTCCTCTCCTCCAGGACAAGGGCGTCATATTTTGCTCCCGCTCTGAATTATTCCGGCTGCTCCGACCCAGGCCGGCGCGGTGCTCGGCGTCGCCGTGCCACCCCGGGAGTGGGGTGTCGGGGGGGGGTGTGGGGGTGTGTGTCATCGTGTGTTGTCATGTGTGTGTGTGTGCGTGTCCCCCCATCACCGCCCCCAGCCCACCCCGCTGCCAGCCCCGGCTACGCGCATGGTGGTACCGCCGCATCCGCCCGACGTCCTGCATCCTCCCCGTCCTTCATCCCTTCTCCTCTTCCTCCCGGAACCTCGGCACCCTTGCAGCCGGGCTGGGCGCCCATCGGGGCTGGTGTAGGGGGGGAGAAAAAGCGTTTCCCCCCCCCGCCTCCTCTCTCTCTCTTTCTCTCCCTCCCCGGCATTCCTCGGGAGTGAAACACAAGAGCTGGCAGGGCATTCCTGCTTTCTCTGGCCTCCGCTCCTCCGGTGCCTGAACAAAGCCCTCCTGCCTCTCCCGGGAACCCGGGATTTGAAACGGGAAAGGCGGCTGCGTGGCAAAGCGAAATGTCCTCCTCCGGCCTATTTTTGGGGAGGTTTTAGGGTTCGGGGTGGCGGGGCGGGGGGGGGGATGACACACGCATAAGCGGGCAAGGTCCCCGCCGTCCCCCACAGGGGGGGCAGCTCCGGCCGGGGGTCCCGGCCGGAGCTGCCCCCCCTGTGGGGGACGGCGGGGACCGTGCCCGCCCCGTGGCATCCTTCCCCAAGCTGGGAGATGCCGGAGGGCTGGCCGCTGGCCCTTGGCTGGCTTTTTCGCGTCCCCGCCATCTCGCTGCCATCATATTGCTATGGAAACGGAGCCCAGGAGAGGACCGGTTTCAAACCCCCAGTTTGGCCCCCAGTTTGATCCCGGCTCTCAAGCACCATCCATCTCCTCTAAGCCTGACCAGCTTCCCCCCCCCTGCCCCGCCGCCACCACCACCACCACCACCCACCCCCCCCCCCGCCAGCTTTCATCCCAGGGTGATGCATCCCAAAGGGAACCTGCGCTCCGGCTGCCTTCCCAAACTCCTGACACCCCCCACCACCACCACCACTCCTTACAGAACAAAGCCCCCCCCCCCCCTTTCAACTCCCTCCCCGCCGCCCCCGGTGAAACAGGCCCCTGTCGGAGCGCAGTCCCCGACAGCGAAGGTTATTTTAATGGATGCATTACTTTAAACGAACCCTCCGCCATCTGTTCCACCCCCTAATTACGCATGCAAAAAAAAAAAGAAGAAGAAGGGGGGGAAAAAAAAAAAAGCAAAAAAAAAAAAAAAGGCAAAAAAAAAAAAGCAAGCAAGCCCATCTCACAGCCAGCGCGGAGAGAAAGTAAAGATATAAGTGATTTAAATGCGTGTATCCGCGGCTCCGCCGGCAGCTGGGCTGGGGCCGCGCTCTTCCTCGCCTTCCTCCCCGCTGCCTCGGCGAGCCGGGCAAGTTGCGGGCAAGGAGGCGAAGGGATGGCTTTCCTGGCTCCGACGCCTGGGGAGGGTGGCCGTGCTGCCGGAGGGTGGGTGTTGGCAGGGGTTGGAGCGTGTCGTGTCGTGCGTCCCCCCCCTTCTTTTTGCTGCCACCCCCACCAACCCCCCCCCCCCCCCCCGCCCCCCGAAGGTTAGCTTTGCCCGCCGGCTGCCAACCCCAGCGTGGCGGCGGCTGAGCCTTCAAAGCGTGGGGACACGCCGGCATCCCCGGGCTGCCGCGGTGCATGGCGGGGGTTTGGGGGGGAGCACCCCCCCGGCTTGGCCGGGCTCCTCGCCCTGGCGCTGTTTGGTGGGGGCTCGCGTGGGCAAGGAGAAGTCGGGGGGGGGAGGGTCCCTGCGGTGCTGGCGCTGGGTGTTGCGCAGCCCCCTGGGGTGACGCTGGGGGATGTGTCCCCTGGGAGAGGGGCCGGGGGGGACACACGGCTCTGCCTCCCCCCGGGCTGCGCTCAGGGCTGTGGGGCTGTTTCCCAAGCAGCGTTTCCATGAGCCATCCCAAAATCCAGGGATCCCGCACACCCGTTGCCCCCCACCTGCACGATGTTCGACCCTGAGGTTCTGTCCCTTGGGGCTGCAGAGGGTGAGAGCAGGGTGGGGGGGTGTCTGAATAACGCCCCCACCCCGTCCTGGGCAGACAGAGCCTGTAGCTGTTTGAAAAACCCCGTTTTTGAGTCATCCTCCTGCTATGGGGGTGTCCCAGCCGTGGCAGGGGGGTGGCACCGCGGTGCAGGGGCCTCGATCCGGCCACCACCCCCGTGGCTGCCCCGGCGTGACTCAGTTTCCCTCATCCCCACCGCAAACCCTCTCCCCGTGCCACCACCCGGGGGGCCGGCATGGGTGACCAGCGTGCCTTTAGCTGACCCCACGGTGGCCGACGCAGCACCGCGACCACCGTAGCGGGACCACCGCCTGACGCCGGAGCCGACGGTGGGCCTGGGTGCCGGCGTTCCGTGTGTGTGTCCCCCCCGCCTCCTTTCCCTCTCCCCTCCATCTCCCTTTTTTTCCGTGCCTGACTGCAGCAGATGCGCCAGCTCTGCAGGAAGAGGGAATTAAGTTGGGCTGGAGGAATTTTAAAGATTGCTGCAGGCCTGAGGGTCTTAGATCCCCCCGCGGAGATGGGCAGTCATGCAGAATTAATCCTATCGGCAGCCTGGCTCGGCTTCAGCCGGTGCAGAGCTCCAGGAGAGCGCGAGGGAGCGCGGGGGGCGATGCTGGGGGGCGGCTGAGCGAGCCCCGGCGCCTCTCGGCGTCGATGGGAAATTAATAATGAAAAATTAAAAGCCCCAACTCAGCTTTTCCACCCCCCACCTCCCCGCCGCCTTCCCCTTCCCCAGCCCGGAGGTGGGACTCGTAGAGGAGGAGGAGGAGGAGGAGGAGGAGGGAGGATTCTGCAAAGCTTAAGGAAAACCTGTTTGTGGGGTGAGAAAACGCCGGGGCCGCATCCTGCTCTCGGTGAACGGTGCCGGGGCTCTGCCCCGTGCCACCGTGGCGGGGGGGGGGGGGTTGGCTGGGTTTTGGGTGAGGGCAGCCCTTTGCCGCCATCACCCAAAGCCATCTGCAGCGGGCTCATGGGGCGGCAGGAGGGTGCCGCGGTGGCAGGAGGGTGCCACGCCGGCGCAGGGGACGCGGGGACGCGCTGGACGTCCCTACAGCAGCCGCGCGC
Source organism: Larus michahellis (assembly GCF_964199755.1). Taxonomy (NCBI): domain Eukaryota; kingdom Metazoa; phylum Chordata; class Aves; order Charadriiformes; family Laridae; genus Larus; species Larus michahellis. Next base: position 4,733,411 of record NC_133914.1, on the reverse strand, counting down.
CACCTCCGAGGGGGTGCCAGGGTGGCATCTGGGCGCCCCGTGGCTCTGCCAGCCCCACGGGCAGCTTTGTCCCCATTGTCCCTCCTGGCCGCCGGGTGCCACCGTGCCAGCGGGACTCGGTGGCTGCGTGACACCGGGCAGGGTGGCCCGCGAGGGCTCTGCAGCTGCTGCCGAGCCCTCTGCTCCTTCGGTTTATAAATAATGCAGCAGCGAGGCGCGTTGGCAGCGCCGCGCACACCCCTGCAGCCCCGGCGCGGCGGCGGGCACTTCGGGGGGCGAACGGCGGGTGCTGTCACCCCGTCTGGGTGACACCAAGCCCCACCACCACCCCGGCGGGGAGAAGGCGAACGCCGGCGTCCCTGCACCCTCGTGCTCCCCACGCCGTTTCCCCCTCCCTCCCCACCTCCAGCCCCACACGCCCGGGGTGGGCGGTGGCGGTGGCGGGTGCCCACGGTGACCCCACGCGCGGGGACGTCCCCGCGCGCCTCGTGGCGGTGGCGCCCATGGCGGCGCGCAGCTTGCACCGTTGCCATGGCGATGTGCCGGCGCTAACGAACCCGAGTAAACATTAACGAGGGAGAGCCCCACGCGGGGTGGGGGGCCGTCGGCGCTCGGGCCTGGGCACCCAGGCGACCTGCGGGACGGGGTGCTGGGGTGGGGGTCACGAGCCCCTCCGTGTGTCTTAGGGTGCACCCAGGAGCCTGACCCCCCTTTAGGCGCTGTTCGAAGCTGGGGTTTAATGGCCAGACTGGGAGTTCTGGGTGCTGGGAAAGAGCAGGGCACTGGGGGGGGGGTCCCCTGTCCGGCGTGGGGGCACCCATGGTGGGAAGGTCCCGACCCTGAGGGTCCTTGGGGTCCCATCCCCGCGCCCCACGGACGCCGGTGCGGTGCGTGGTGCTAGCCAGCGCCGGTGCCATCACCCCTCTCGGTGCAGCACCCATGGGCGTAGGCGCGGTGGGGGCGATGCGGCGGTGGCCGGGTGCCCCCCGCCCCCCCCTCCCTCCTGGGGGCGGCGGGGGGGCTCGGGGCGTTCCTGGCAGCAGCTGCCACCCAGCCCTGCCACCGCCGCTGCTGCAGTTGTCACCACGACTCAACTCGCCGCGTCCCTCCCTTTCCCCTGGCCGCGCCAGCATGGAGACACACGACCCCCCACCCCCGCCACGGCTTGGGTGGGGGTCAGGGTGGGGGTCAGGGTGGGGGTCAGCCCTCCACGCCAGCAACCCCGCCGTGCCCAAGGCCCCCTCCGTGGCTGGTTTAATGGCGCTGCAGCTCATTAAACGGAGGTGCAGGTGCCCCGGGTACCTTCCTCCTCCCGGAGGGCTCTTAATGAGCGGCTGCTAACGAGCGCCTGCGCTCCCCGCTCGCCTCCCCAGCCCCGGGAAGAGGCTGATTGGCGAGAAGGCACCCGGGAGCGATGCACGGGCTCCTTTCGGGGGGTTTAAGGGGTCGAGTGACCCCCATGTCCGCTGCCACTTTGCCATGTCACGGAGGTGGCCTTTGCACAGTGCGCGAGGGTCCCACGTCACCGTCACCGTGCCGGAGCCGGATGGTCCACGGTCCCCACCAGGTGCCGGGGAGCGGCGATGGCTGTGGCAGCCCTCGTGGCCCCGTTGGCTATCAGCCCGAGAAGGGGGGGGCCGACAGCCCGGCGGCTCCCTGCCTGCAGCCTGCCTGCAGCCTGCCTGTTTTTGCGGCAGAGCACCGTACCTGGGGAGAGGGCCGAGGGCTGTCACCGTCCTTGCAGGCGTGTGCCGAGGTGGCAGCACCGCGTCTCTCCCCGGCGCAGAGCTGCTGCGGGATGTGCGTCACGGGCACCTGCTGCCCCGTGCCTCAGTTTCCCCTCCTGGGGGACACAGGGCCCCGGGGGGCTGGTGCTGGGGCTGGGCGAGGACGTGGGTTGAGGCTCATGGTTGTCCCCCCAGCCCCATTTTTGTCCCCATAGTCACATCGTGCAAAGCCACCTGACCCCTGGGAAGCCACCCTGGGCTCTGTCTGCGTGGGGGGCTCCAGGGGGGGTTGGTTGAGGGTCCGTGGCTCCTGTGCACCCCAAAAAAAACCCGGTGGCACTGGCGCAGTGCGGGGGTGCAGGTCTGTGGGCACCCCAGAGGAGGCGGGCTGGGGGCTGCCTGGCTGGGAGGGGGGGGGCCCTTAGGCTTGTCCCTGTCCTCCGGGGGCTGCAGGGTGGGGACAGCCCATCCCGCACAGGACCGTGGACCCGCTCCGGGGCCGGGTCCCCCAACTCCCTGCCGAAGGGAGCCCTAATCCTCCGTGACACGGTGCCCGGCTCCGCGGTGGCTAATTGCAGTGTCCCCAGCTGAGGATTACGGTTTAAAGCGGGGAAGGAGCAGCGGGAGCAGATGAGCTCCCGAGCAACAAAGCTCCCGTTTCCCTGCAAAGCGACTTTTATTAGGGGTATAATTAAAAGCTGACGGGAGGGGAAAATCACGGGGACGGTCAGGGCGAGGGATGAAGCCACCCGAAGGTCCCCGTGTCTCCCCCCCCACCGCCCCCCAAGCGTCCGACCCGCCAGCCCCCCGGCTCCGACCGCAGCGTTTCTGGCAGGGCAGGAGGCAGCGAGGTGCTGGGCTGGCGGAGGAAATCCAAACTCGGCCCCTATGAAAGGGGCTTTGTGTGCCCGGGAAGGAGCAGCCCTCCTCCTTTTTCTCCTCCTCCTCCTCCTCCCTGGCCATGGGGCCGCTTTCCCGCCCGGGGGTGGCCTCGCCGTGGGTGCTGGAGGGAAACTGAGGCACGGGGCAGCACGGCAGCCCCGTGGCCTGCTGTCCTGCTTGGGGTCCCGCAAGGGCTTTTCTCCGTCGCTTACACCCCTGGCATCGTCAGGGGCCACACGTTGCGGGTGAACTCATCCCCGGGGACATGCTGGGCTCCCCCATGGGTGCCCCAAGCGGTGACATCCCTGCAGGGTCTGTGGGGTGGATTGTCCCTGGCCGGGGCTGACCAAGGCTCCGGGAGCTGTGGGGACAGAGGGACAGCACGGGGACAGAAGGACATTTTCCCCCGTCCTCTTCATGCCACCATGATTGCCCTTTCCCCAGCGCCGCCGCCTGCCTCAGTTTCCCTTCACCCCCTTGTGAGCGCTGTGGCTGCCCTCCGGCATGGCGGGACCCCAGATCGCTCTGGGAGGGGGACGGGTTCAAGCCGTGTCGGTGACCCCGGCTGCCACCGTGGATGTGGCCGAGGTCCCCTGGGAAGGGGACACATTGTGGCACCTGGTATTTTGCACATCCCTGGGCAGGTGGTCTTGGGAACATCCCTCCTGCGCCGCTCGGGTCCCATTGCAGGGAGGAGGGTGGGTGCAGGCAAGGTGTGTCCCCCCGCACCGGCCCGGGTTGGGTGCTGCCTTGCCCTGGCCCCGGCCCCGGCGGGCGGTGGGGGGCTCGTTCTCCGCCTGGACAGGAAGACGAATGAATTCCATTACGGGATCGCGATTTTATTCCACGTGTCAGGGAGCCTGAGATTAACTTGCTCACCAGGCTGTGACAAACCCAGACACCCGTGTGCAGGCGCTGGGGCGCGGGGGCTTCGCACGCTCGCCGGGCACGGGGCCGCCCGAGAACCCGCCGTGCCCCCCGGGGCCGCGCCTGTCCCCGCTGCTGCCCTCCCGGCACGGGGGGAGGGTGGCACCGGGCAAGGCAGGGGCCTGGCGCTGCCACCATGCTGTCCCCTGTCCTAGAGGTCCTTTGGCCACCTGAGGATGCAGGTCGTGCGGCCGGGCGAGGTGTGAAGCATCCTCCCGGTACAGCTCACCTGCAGCCCTGGTCCCAAAAAATGGGATGGGAGCAAGGTGGGAAGGGGGGACATGGAGGTTGGGGGACGCTGGCGGTGCTGGGGACACGCCGAGGCCAGCGGACGGCTCTCCTCTCGGTGAGCAGCTGCCCACCCTGGGAGAACGCATGGGGGCCGTGCATCCGTCGTGTCGGGGCCGTGCATCCGCGTGCATGGAGCCGTGCCGTGCTGTGCCGTGCCGTGCCCGTGGGGCCGGCTGCTCTCCCCTCGCCGCCCCCCCCTGCGCGGGCGCGGGCAGCTGGCTCTGTTTGCTGGAGGCTTTGCGCATTCCAGTTCGTGGGTCACTCGCCTTCGAAACCTCTCCGGGGACGGAGGCAGTTGGGAGCCGTAACAAACAACCCAAGGGCTCCGATGACGCCCGCGCCCGGCGCTGCCTGCCAGCACCGAGGGCGGAGAGGGGGGGGGACAGGACCTGGGAGACAGGCCCCCCCACACACACACTCCCCTGGGGTGCGGAGAAGGGGTTTAGGATGGTGCTGCGAGGTCCCAGTAAAAAATAACCGGGGAGGAGGGACACGCTGAGCGCGGGAGCGATGGTGTTCTTGGGGGGCGCGGGAGGGATGCTGCGGTCCCCCCTGCTCCTGGGGTGTCGGGGCTGGGGTGCGGAGTGGGGTGCTGGCAGCGGGGCGTCGGGTGGGATCCGTGCTGGGGGGGAGGCGGCGGAGAAGAGCGCGAGGTGTCGGGGCTGGGGCTTGCTCGGGGCTGGTTCATGTGTCCTGGAATGTGCGTTGGAGCCGTCCCGGAGAGATGAAGGGTCGGGAGCGCGGCGTGGCTTCGGGGGGCTGCGGGGCGGCGCGGGGAAGGTCAGCCTTGGCCAGATGCAGCCACTCCACCCTCCTCCAGTGCTTTGCACATTAATGCAAATGCACTGGCCTGAGTGGTTCATTAGCAGCATGTGGAATGGAATAATGCATCCGCATCCCATTAGCCTAATGAAAAAAAGGGAGCCGGCACCTGGAACAAAGCTGCCGACTCTTGGCTAGTGCTCTGGCTCGGCCATGCTGGGCTGGGGGGGCCCCCCCTTCCCTTCCCTTCCCCTCCCTTCCCGTCCCTTCCCCTCCCTTCCCTCCGCCGCCCCAGCCATCCCCGCTCCTCCGAGCATCCTCGCACCCGGCGCCGCCGCACGGAGGGGACGCCATCCCCGGGATGTCCCCATGGCCGGGGTACAGCCCCAGGGTGGGCAGAGCCGGTATCCCCCTACCCCCGCAGCATCCCAGGGTGTTTTAGGAGAGCAGGGAGGGGGGAGGGAGGGGGGAGAAGACCCCATCCGAGAGTGCCGCAGAGGCGCTGGCTGGGTGTCGGTGCCGGGCAGCGAGATGTCCCCCGTGTCCCTGGGGCTGGGAGCTTGGGAGCCTGAAGGATTAGAGGAAACATTGCCAAACAAACCAGGCTGTGCCGGAACCAATTAGCCTCCAGCAGGCAGAGTTTCAGATGCTGTTATTTCTGCCTCTTCTCTTTTCTCTCCCTCCTTCTGTCTCCCCCTTTTTCCCCCCCTCCCCGGCCCTCCCCAGCCCCTCCTGCCCGCCCCCAGCATCTCTGCTCTCGCCATTCCTCTCCGTGTCGGAGCTTGTTTTGGGCACTGGCTCTGGAGTGAGTCATGCCGCGCGTAGGGGATTTTAAAAGCTTTCTGCTGTCGCTGGGAAGCCGGTTTGGGCTGCTCCGACGCTGGGGGTGGAGCGCGATGCCTCGCAGACAACCCTCGTCTGGGCAACCCAAAAAAAAAAAAAAAAAATTAAAAAAAAAAATTAAAAAAAAAAAAAGCGCCCCCACCTCGACGCCCCGAACCTTCCGTGGGGCCCCTCTTTTTTGTTGGTTTTTTGGGGTGGGTTTTTTTTTTTTTGTGTGTTTGGGTTTTTTTTTTTTTTCTCTCTTTTCGCCGGGGCCGGCTCGGTCACCCCAGCCAGCGGTTGAGTCACAGCTGAAACTTTCGAGCCGTTGGAGCTTCCTCCGCCCGGGGCCCCTCTCCGAGGAAGTGGTCTGCCGGGGCGTCGAGCCCGGTGGGGCGGTTGCCCCGGCCTCGGCGGGTGCAGCACGCAGGCGCGGGCAGCCGGCGCTGGAGGTTGAAGCGTGGGAGATTTTTATTTCTTCCCCCCCCCACCACCACCCCAACCCCACCCCACCCCCCCCCCTCCCTTGCCTTTCCTCCTTCCCTCCACCACCGCCTCCGCCGGCCCCGCTGCCAAGCCTGGGGTGGGGGGGACCCTTCAACGCCACCCTCCCGCCCGTCCGCAGCTGGCCACGGTGTCGTCCCCCCCCCCCTCTTCCGCTGCCTCTCCTCTTCATCCTCCTCCTCCTCCTCCTCGCCTTGAGCTGTGCTGCCGAGGGACTGCAGCTCCCGTGGATCAGGAGGAGATTTAGGTCAAGCGCTCGACTGAGTCGAAACAGCCATCTGTGTGCGGAGGAAACCGGCCACCCAGAGCCCCCGGCGCGGCTGGCTCCGGCACCGCCGCCGGGTCCCGGCACTGCCGGCACCCTCCGAACCCCACAACCGGGCACGCCGGCTGCCTTTGTCTCCTGCAAAGGGGAAAAAAAACCCAACAAAAAAAACACAAACCAAACGAAAATAACCCACCCTACGATTAAATCAATGGGGGAAAACATCCCCCCTGCCCACCCCTTCCGTCAGCCCTCGCTCTGCCGTGGGCATCGCCGCCCAGCGCTGGGAGGTTTGGCACGGAGCGGCCACGGCACGGCTCCAAGGTCGCCCTGACACGCCGCGGGAAGGTGCGCACCCAGGGGAAGGGAGGCCGTCGGGAGCCGGGTTGGGGATGCGGGTGCCCAGGGCCGGAGCCGTCCCCGGGCGGCCGCGGTGCAGGCAGGGCGGGAGGCGCAGGCAGGAGGGAGGCGCTGGCTGCCTGCCCGGAGCCCGGGCTCCTGGGTTCCTGCAGGAACAGGGTGGAGCGGGAGGAGGCCGGGGAGCTGGTGTCATCCCGGCCACGGCTGGTGGGGGGGGGGAAGAGCGTTTCCCTCCCCGGGAGGGTGTGTGGGGGGGTCTCCGCACGCATGACGGTATGCCGAGCTGCACCCCACCTGCCGCCGTGCCTCAGTTTCCCCAGGTGGGGAATCGCAAGGCGGCAGCACAGCCAGGCACCCTGGCGAGGTGGGGAGCCCCGGGTGCCCCTTCGCACCCAGCGCCGGGGTAGGGGCGGCCGCGGCCCCCTCCTGCTCTCCACCTGCCCGGCTTCTTCTCGCTTTCTCCATTTCCTTCCGGAGCCTTTTTTCGCTCGCCGGTGTCTCTGTCGCTGCGCCTGTGCACACGCCCGTGCGCAGGGAGAGGAAACGCCGCCGGTGCCGTGGGAGGGCCGGCGTGCGCCGGACCGGGACTTCCCGCCACGGTGGCTTCGCTGCGTCCCAACCGTGCGACAAGTTGTGCCTGGTCTCGAGCCGGAGCTCGGCCGGGCGCAGGGATGCTCCCCGGCACCTCGCCCCGTCCTCTGCCCACCCGGGGCTCTGCCCGCGCCCCGCCGGGCCCCTCGGCAGCCCGTCGATGTGCCCATCGTGCTTGGTAAGGAGCTTTGCCCACAGCCTGTTTGCACGGTAATCCCACTTTGGTTCGGGGGGATTATGCGTGGGGAGAGCCGTGGGGGGCCTGGAGCGCCCAGGGGCTGGCAGCCAGCTTTTGGGGATCGAGATTTCCCTCATCACCACGGGTTTTGGCCGGGGACATCCTCGTGATGGAGCGGGTCCTGCCAACTGGGGACCACTGGCGTTCGCTGCCAGCTTGCCCGGCCGTGGGGCAAAGCAGGCGGGAGCCCGGCGTCCCTGCGGAACTTCCCTGCGCCGAGCCGTGCCGGGGCTGGGGTCGGTGCTTCCCTCCGGTGGGACGGCGGCGAGCGTGGCTGCATCCGTCGCCGGCATCCCTGCTTCCCGCGGCGCGCCGGCCCGGCGGCGTGCAGGCACGTGCGGGCAGCGTTGAGGCGAGGCGGCCGCAAGCGGGGACACGCAGGCGGCACAGAGGAGGACGTGTCTGGCGTGGGGATGCGGGCTCTGATCGGGGGGTCCCATCCCGGCTTCCCCACAGCCCCAAGTCCCCCAGGGAGGGGGCTCGGAGGGGGGCTCGGTGGATGCCGGGAGCTCGGCGGTTCTTTATGGTCTCAAAGGGCTCCATTAATTCTTTAAATATCCAGCCTTTCCAGGTGGGTTTTGTTGAAAATTAATTTCCGGAGCTATTTTAATTTTGCTGTATTTAATTTGCTGTTTATTTTAATTAATTAACGTCGGGAAAATTCTCTTCTCCCCAGCATCCTGCAGCCGTCTGGGGTGGCTCCACCCCAGGAGGTGAGAGCAAGGGGGGTGTCGGGGGCGCGAGGGGCAGCGGCGGGGAGGGTGCTCGGCCCCCACGGTGCCCACCCGGCTCTGCCGCACCTGCGCCCACCTGCCTGGGCAAACAGGGAGGCGGCGAGCTGGGTTTTTTCCCAACTCCGTCCCCAGCTCCAGGGCTCATCCCAGGGTTTGCTGGTGGTCGTTGCATCTTCCCGCTTGGGTACCGCTTGCAGCCGCCTTCCTCCTCCTCCTCCCACTGATGGCGGGGGACCTGGGGGTCTGGCATCCCTAGGGATGCAGCCTGCCGTACCATGCCGTGCCGTGCCACGCCGTGCCGTGCCAAGGGGCAGAGCCCCGATTTCAAAGCCCAGCACGGAGCTGTTTCGCCCCACACCCACGCAGAGGGATGCGGGGCCGAGCTCAACCTCCCGCTCCCATCCCTGCATCCCACATCCCCCCCCAGCCCCGCTGCTCGATGCTCCGGACTGATGTTCGGACCCCTGCGAGGGGGTCCCTGGGGGGAGATGGGCAAGGGTTTGGAAGGCGGGGGGGGGAGGGGGGGGAGGGAAGGGAGGGAGCTGCCTTCCTCCAGATCAAGGCCTCTGGTCTCTCGCATGTCTAGACGCTGCCACACACACCTAATGTGGTTCTTGGCAGGAGCCGCGGCTGCTCTCTCGAGGTTAATTGCTGCGCGCGGAGCTCTGCAGACAGAGAGCCCGGCACCGCGCTGCCCCCGGGACGCCCGCCTCGCCCAGCCCCTGCCTCGCCTGCAGCCCCCCAGGGATGCCCAGACCCCCCGCAGATGCTCAGACACCCCCCCCCCCAGGGATGCTGGGACCCTCCCCAGGAATGCTCGGGCTCCCCGCAAGATGCTCAGACACACCACCACCCCCCACCCCCCCACCCCAGGGATGCTCGGACCCCGCGCAGATGCTCGGACCCCCACCCCAGGGATGCTCGGATCCCCGTCCCGGGGTAGAGGAGCAGATGGGGGATGCCGAGGGGATGCCGTGATGCCCAGCCGGGCGGTTTGGGGTGCAGCACCGAGCAATGAGGGGGGGTGTGGTCCCCTGGTTTTGGGGAGCAGGAGGGGGTGGAGGAGAGGTGCTGGCAGCGCTTCGTAAGGGGTAAGGGCGGCCCCGGGGGCTTTGGAGCCGGAGCAGGAGAAGAGTTAACGGCCTCTCCCTCGCCGCCGTCCTGCTGCCTGCTCTTGGCAAGGCGGCTGGGCTAGATAAGGGGAAGCGCGGCGGGGGGAGCCGGACAAAGGCAGAGCCTTATTCAGCCTGCGTGGCCGGATCCAGCCTCCGGAACGGGAGCCGGAGAGAGAGAGAGAGAGAGACAGAGAGAGAGACACGGCGGGGACTGGGGTGGGGAAGAGCCGTTTCATCCTCCAGCCCCAACATCTGGTGGAAAGCAGGGCTGGGGAAGGGGGGACGCCGGGGGTGCCGCAGGGATGAGTCCTGGGGTTCGGCTGGATCCGGACTCCTGGGGTGGGCTGGAAGAGCAGGGAGGTCTCCAGGACCCACAGGGAGCTTAGTGCAGCCGGACACTGGCACATTCCCGGGAGTAACACGGCCGAACGCTGCCATAACGCCGCGCTCGGAGCCGTCGGCACGGTGAGCCCGGTCTCTATATGGCCCCGTGCGTAGGGACCGGCTTCCCCAGGGGCAAACCAGCGCCTTGCCGGGCCCGTTGCTGGTTCCCGCATGCCATCGTCGAGGCCGAGCGGGGCTGGAAGTGGTGCATCCCGAGATGGGAAGCGCTTTGGCTCACCAGAGAGAGATCCCCAAAGCACGTCGTCCCCTCGCCTCGCACGTGGCCGGTGCCGGTGTTGGGGTCCGGGCTCGGTCCCGTGTCCCAGGACCGTGTTGGGGTGAGCCCCAGCCCCGCACAGGATCCCCGGGGGAATCGGGTGATGGTTTCGGTCTGAGCTGTGTTTTGGTTTGGGGTTTCGTCATGTTTTCATGGCAGGGAATTTCCGTTCCTAACCAAAGACAAGAGAGGAAAAAAAAAAAAAAAAAAAGAAGAAAAAAAAAACCAAAACCAAAAAAAAAAAAAAACAACCAACCAACCCTGCCTTGAATTTTTGCCAAAAAAATGGGATGTTTCCATTCTTGTTTTGGCTTTTGGCAGCCCCAGACTGCAGCCAGTGGAAGAAAATATCTGTGTGGAAACGCTGCCGGCCTCCTCCGCGCTGCGCAATGGCTGTTTCGGGGCCGGCCGGGCTGGGAGCTCCTACCCCTGCGGCCGGGCGGCTTCGGGGGATTTTGGGGAGACTTTTTAGCGTAGGGAGAAACTTGCGGAAGGCGTGAGAAGGAGCGTGGCCACCGGCCGCCGCGCTCTCCTCCCCGCGCCGTGCTCTTCGCAGAGGATGTTGCCCCGAGAAGGGGCCGGTTGTTTTGCGGGGAGCGTGGCCGCCAAGCCGGCGGGCAGCTGCAAGGACACCGGTGGCACACACGAGGCTTGCGGTTCCCGCGTGTCCTTGCAGCGGGTCGCTCTCTCCTCCCCAGCTGGCGGCAGAGCCACGTTCGGCTCCGGTGCCCGCCGTCCTCCCCGCCGCGCATCGCCTCCCCTCCCGGCATCACCCCCTTTCTCCCTCCCTCCCCACCCGGGCTTTTGGGGGACCGCGATGCTGCAGCGGGGAGGGTTTGGAGGAGCGGCCGCTGCAATGCTTAAATGAGGTTGGGGTGGTGGTTTGGTGGGGGGTTTTTTGGGTTTTTTTGGGTTTTTTTTTCCACCCTCCCCATCCCCGCTAGGAAGAATTACAGTCGCCCAGGCATCTGTTCTGGCAGAGTCGAGCTAAAGAGCTTGTCCTGGGCTTGGCAAACCGCAGCCGACAGCTTTTCCAAGGGCAGCCTTGGCGGATGCGGAGTGGCAGGTTGACATTGCAGGGAGAGGAGCCCCGCGCCGCAGGCCACCGCCCCCCCGCCCCCCCCCCCCCACCTCTCTGCTCCTGCCCGGCTGCCCGGGGGGACGGGGGTCCCGTGGGGAGGACGGGATGCAGGATGCTGCAAACCCCCTTCCCCAAAAAGAGCAGCATCCTCCGGCAGGTCTTTGTTCGGAGCGGGGAGAGGGCAGCCAGCGCCAGCGCATCCCGGTCCCCCCGTCCCCAAGGGGTAGGGAGGACGGCTGGTGGCACCCGGTACCGTGGGAGGGGGGCAGGATCAGTCCCTGAGTAGCCCTTTGCCTGGCCGGGGCAGTGGCTTGCAGACCCCTGCAAGGGGCCACCACCAAAAAACCCCCGCCATGTGCAACCCAGAGATGTCCCCCGGTGTCCCCAAGCTGTGCAGCATCCCCCGTCACTGCGCACCTCGCGGCCACCCCACGGATTCCTGCTGTCCCCCGCCCTCCGTGGAGGCGCCGCAGGTGGGCATGGCGGTGGCACCAGCAGATGTCAGAACCACGGCGTGCCTGGCTGGGGGGCTCGGCCGCCCCTTGTGCCACCCCCAGCCCCGCCATGCCCTGATCCTGCCCAGGCCTGCGCGCACAGCCGCCGTGCAGCTAATTAGCAGTAAATCTCCGCTCGTCAGCCGGGCTTGGCACCGCCTGTGGGGAGGATGCTGTTTGAAGGCACCTTTGCGACCGCCCGGCACCTGGCACGTCGCTGTACCGGTGCCATGGACCCGCCGCCGGTACCGTGCGAGGGCCGTATCCCTGCCCCGATCCGGCAGCGATGGAGGCAGGGAGGTGGGAGAGCCCCGCCGGAGCGCCGGGCTCGGGGCTGGAGCGTGTCAGGCACAGATGGGATCGTTAGCGCTGGTAAAAATTATCCAGCCTCTCTTAAAAACCCAGGCACAGCAACTCGACGCCGCGGGCTCCAGTGGCGGCCATTCCCACCGGAGCGGCGTCGGAGTTTGCTTCCCCCGCCGCCGTTTTACCCGTCCGTCCCCAGGCTGGGATATGGGGACACAGCCGCCCTTCACGCGTCACCACGTCCCCACCGCCTGGTCCCAGGCGAGGTGACCCCCTCGCCTTCCCCTCTGCTCCGCCGGGACGTGGGCTCGCTCCTTCCCCCGGCTCCGGGAGTGGGCACCCTGACCCCGCACCCATCCCCGGCCCCGCTGCCACCGGCAAACCCCATCCCCGCGGGCACCCCCACCCTCCCATCCCATCCACCCCAAACCATTTCCTATTTCTTTCTTAATGCGCCCGAACCTCCTGTTTGCTTTTTTTTTTGAACTGCAGTAACCACAAGAGGGAAGTTTCGGAGCGGTAGGAGCTGGGCTCCGCTGGGAAGGGAGAGCCGCCGCCACGCTGCCGCCCAGCACCGCGGCACCGCCACCGCGGGCTTTGCCGGTACGGCCCGGGAGGCGCTGGCAACTCGCGCTCTCTCCATCCCCCCTCTCCCTGCCCATCCACCTCCAACCCCTTTCTTCTTCGGGGTGGCGAATTTAGGGCTGGTTTTGGCGTCGCCGAAGGGACTCGGGGAGGCTCCCCCCTCCTCTCCCAGCGCCGATCGATCGCTCTTGCTCGCTCCCGCTCGCTGCTTTTTTTTTTTTTGCCTTTTTTTTTTTTTTTTTTTTTTTCTGTTTGTTTGCAGCCGCTTGAGGGCTCTTGTGATGAATCCAGCCTGGACAGATTTCAAGAACAGCTGAAACGCAGCCCGGGGTGGGGGTGGGAGTGGGGAGGGCAGCGGGGCCGGCCAGCACCAGAATGCAAAATGGTGCGACGGGTAGAGCCGGGACGGCAGGACGGACTCAGGCCGAGCGGCGCCCGAGGAGCTCCGGGGGTTCCGTGGGTCGGCGGAGCGTTTGGGGTGGTGATGGGGAAGCGGGTTCAGCCCCCCACCCCTGCCTCGCTGCCCGCGGCCGGCAGCTGGGCTGCGCTCCAAGCCAGCCCCTAATTGCACCTCTAATGGCCGGTCCCGCTGGCCGGGCTGTGCCGGGGCTCGGGGTCGCACCTGCGAGGGGGCCGGGAATGGGGGGGACGGGGGACGGGACACACAGGGACTGCGCCGTCTCCGCCGCCCGCCCCGCCATGCCAGGTGCCGTCCATCCCCGAGCGGCCCATGGGGACCATCCGCCCGGCCTTCCAGCGCTGTAAAATGGCGGCTTTTTAAGAAAAAAGGAAACCCTCCCAAAAAAATCCCAGCATAAGGAGGAGGGCGAGCATCCCCCCCTGCCACCCCATGTCCCCAGCCTGGGGACGCCAGCTTTGCCGGGGCAGGGGGACGGGGGGGTGACGGCAGCAAAGGGGGGGTGCGGAGATGCACCGAGAAGGACCGAAACATGGGGGGCAGGAGGAAAACCAGAGCTTTGGAGGAAATCTTCCCCATCTGCGGCGGTGCCGATGGGCGAGGGGGCGGGTGCCGCGGTGCCGGGTGCCGGGGTGGGCTGGGATTTCGCAGGCGTGAGGCCGGGAGGGAGAGCGGGACGCGCGTGTGCGCGCGTGTGCGTACGGGTGTGCGCGCAGGCGGGAGGAATAATTAGTTCCTACTATAGCACTTCTCACTCAAAGTGCTTTTTAAAAGCCTCCATTCATTAGTCTTCACGGCTCCCCCGAGGTGTCGTGGCCTGGTTCTCTCCCCTTCTCCGACTCCCCACCTTCCCCGGAGCAACTGGGGATCCTGAACTGGGAACGGGGAGGGCGACGCTGATGGCAGACGTCCGGTCTTTGTAGAAGCCGAGGACGCGGCAGCGGGGTTTTTGGAGACCTTCCCGGCATCCCCCATCCCGGTGGGGGCTGGTGGGGCGTCGCAGGCACGTGGGTGTCGTTGGGAAGTTCCCGCCAAGGCTGGGTTCGGAGCACCAGGGAGGAGAGCGGGATGGTGGGGAGGGGGCGTGGGTCCGGTGGGTGCCGCCGCCGGCTGCACCCAGGGAGAGCAGTGCCCCTCGCTGGGGTGCCAGGGAGTGTCACGGCGGTGCCGGTCGCCGAATTACCCAGCGTGTGCCGCGCTCCCAGGGGTCACCAAGCAGAAGGAAGGAAGATGCCGGAGGGTGCCGGTGCTGCTCAGCCCCCGGACCCGAGTGGGGGGGTGGCTGGGCATGTGCCCCCGGCGGGGCGCGGAGACGGGTGGGCGCTGGCGAAGGGCCTCCTCTGCAAACCCTAACCTTATTTTCCCAGGTCCGACGCCAGTTTCCATGGAAACAGCCGGGAGCAGAAACGGGGAACCAGAATCCAGAAATGCGAAGCCTCCGGTTCCCCGTTCGCCTTCCTGGATTCCCGCTCCCCGCGGCCCCGGGACTCCGGCTGGGTGCCGGCCACGGGGCACCCAGGCTGCTCCCACCGCGTCGGGGTGAAGGGCTGCCCCCCCCTCCCCCGGGGTTGGGGTGCACCCGTGTCCTCGCACCCGTGCAGGGTGCCCCGGCGTACGGCGATGTGCGCGGTGTGTGCACGGCAGGGAGGCACAGCAGGCGGGGGGTACCGCGGGATGGGGCTACCACAGGCAGGGGGTACCGCAGGCAGGGGGTCCTGGGGACAGGGGATACCACGGGCAGCATGTACCGTGGGCAGGGGGGACACCGAGGTGCCACCCCATGGGTGCCAGCTCCTACGAGCTCGTGCGGGAATGCAACGTGCTGCCGCAGACGGGAGGGACGGCGGGGCAAGGCGGTGCACACGCATGTGCGAGGCGAGCGCGCGTGTGCGAGGCGAGCGCGCGCGTGCAGGAGGTCGGCAGGGGGTATTGCGGGCCAATTGGGACAACACCTGCGCGCGTCTGTGCGTCTTCGGCGGTGCGCGAGGGCGGGTGTGCGACGTGCGTATCGCTGCGCCCGGGCAGGGGCACACGCACGGTGTCGGTGTTGGCGGGGGGAGGGTGCGGGCACAGTATGTATTGGTAAATGTCTGGTCTGGGGGTTCCGTGTTACTGGTGCGCACTGGGAGGACCCCAGTCCCGCAGTGTTTCCCGGTCCCCTCCCTGCCCTGACGTCCCCGTCCCCAGGACGCGGAGGGGACGGGGGACACCGGGAGCCCGGAGCGGGGCAGCACCAGCTGTCCCTGCGCATGGGGAGCTGGGTGCTGCACCAAACCAGGCGTGTGGCAGTGGGGGGACGCCCTGCTCGGGCCCCCCCGGGGCTGGGAGCCCCCAGACTGCTGCCGGGTAGCCCAAGTAGGGCCATGTTTGCGTCCCATCGTGCCATGTCCGTCCAGCCTGCGCTTTCTCCGCCGTCCGCCGACCTCCTGCACGCCGGTGCCCGCCTCGCACACGCGTGTGCGCGCCTCACCCCGCCGTCCCTCCCGTGTGCGGCGGCACGTTGTGTTCCCGCATGAGCTCGTAGGAGCCGGCATCCATGGGGTGGCACCTCGGTGTCCCCCGGCACATCCCGGCATCGCTCAGCACCGTCCCAGCGCCGTCTTTGCCATCCTTCCCCACAGCATCCCACAAGCCGATTCCACCCCAGCGGGCCGGGGCACGGCCGGAGCCGCTCACGGCTACCAGATCCCGGTACCCATCCCTCGCTCCTGGGGTGGGGGCGATGACGGCAGCGTGGCGACGCCTTTTCATCCCCTCTCCGTCGCGGCACGCGGGCCCCGCCGCCATTGCGCGCGGGCGCGCAGCCGTAATACATCATTTGCAGACGGACAGGTATTAAGATACATTATGGATAACTCGCCGCGCGAGAGGGAGAGACGCTATTAATAATACAGACACATACAGAGGGAAGAAAAGTGCACACTTGATTTCCATGTTGCTACCAGGAGTTGCGAGGCTGGCGCTGGCTGCCTCTTCCCACACGTGACTGCAACACAGTGGGTAGCTGACAGCCCAGAGAGCCTGGCTTGGGGCCAGGAAAAAAGCAGAAAACACAATGTCTGTGCATATCCTCTCTCTTAAAATAACACTCCAACACCGTCTGAGACGAATTAAAATAAGATCAGGAGCGGTCCTCGCGAAGAGAGAGAGAGAGAGAGAGAGAGGAAGGCGAAGAGGGGAAAGGCAGGCAAAAAGGGGGGATCGGCCGGGGCTGGGCGGCTTCGGATTCCCCCCCCCGTCTGCCTCAACGCCGCCGCCGCCTTCTCCCCGCACTCCTTGGCAGGGCAAGAGCTTGTTTTGCAAAGGGTTGGAGTTTAAAATGAAAAAGGCTGATGGAGGAAAAGAGAAGGCGAAGAAGGAGAAGCGGATCCCCCCCCCCCCCACACACACACACATACCCCGGGTGGGGAGGGGAGCGATGCTGGCGGCGGGGGTGCGAGGAACGGGGGGGGGGACACTGGCTGTCCAAAGCACATGGCTTGTCCTTTGGAGGGGAGCCGCGGGCAGGGCGGGGGATGCGAGAGCAGGCTGCAATGATGGAGAGCATCAGGAATTTCCTGCAGCTGAGGAACACACCAAATACCAGAATGCAAGAGCGAGCGGAGGAGAGCAGGGTGCCGGGGAGGGAATGAGGAGGAGGAGGAGGAGATGGCGGGGGGGGGGGGAAGTGGAGGGCTTGAAATAACCGGCGGGGAGAGCAGCGAGGGCAGGGGGCAGCGGGGTTTCGGGGACGGGGGGGAGTGGGGGAAACCTGGCGCTTTGGGGCTTTTTCCGTCTCTTTGCCTTTATTTTTATTGCTGGGTTTTTTGAACACCCCGCGGTGCTGCCTGTGCCCGCAGGCCCCTCTCCCTCCTGCCCGAGCGGGGAGGGGGGTGTGTGTGTGTGTGTCTGTGGTGGTTTTGGGGTATTTTGAGGGGGTTTTTACGTCTTTCCTCCCTTCTCTGCCCCACCCCCGGTTCTCTGGCACGGTGCCGGGGGACACGGGGGTCGGTGACGGCGGGGCGCGGGGTCCCGCAGACCCCTGCCGTGGGGTCGGATCCGGGTTCGGGGAGCCTGGAGAAGGGGCGCATCCCTGCGGGAGGGTGTCCCGGGAGAGCGGGGACCCATCGTGGGCGTGGGGACGGACGGACGGACGGACGGAGGGAGGGACGGAGGGACACACGACCCGCCGTGCAGGCAGGGAGGGAGGGCAAAGGCTGCCCGAGGAGCCATGGCAGCGCCTCCCACACGTGCAATGAGTTTGCCAGGCGCCCTGTTGGCCCCGCTCCTGCTTCTCCCCGGGCCGGGCTGGGTTAAACACAACCACCCCAAAATCCCCAGGCGGGCGGCGAGCTCCCCCCCAGCCCCCCGACTCCCCGCCCCGAGACCGGCCGTTGCATCCAGGTGCAGCCCGACCTCTCCCTCCTCCTCCTCCTCCTCCTCCTCCTCGGCCACCCCCGGCTCCCCCCCTCCCCGCCTCCCTGCATCCAGCTCCTGGCTGCATCCAGCTCCGGCTCCCCCGGGGATGCTGGGGGGCCGGAGGGGAGGGGAGATCAGAGGGGGCATCTTGCAGTGCCGGCTCCAGGTAGCCAGAAGGTCGCACTGAAAATCTGGAAGTGGAGTTTGGAGCTCAGCAGAGCGGTGAAAATCCCGTCTTTGCTTGAGGGTGGAGAGGAGGAGGAGGAGGAGGAGGGAGAAGGATGCGGTGAAGGGAGCAGGAGGGAAAGGGGCTGCGTGTGTCCCCCCCCCATTTTGGGGGGCTGGGTGTCCCCAGGTGGATGCCGCGCCCTGGATGAGGCTCCGCCGAGCAGCGCAGCGAACCGGTTTGGGGGGGGAGGGGGGGGCTGGGACCGAAGGGCGATGAAGAGGAGGCAGCAGCCCCCCCCCCCCCGCCCCCGAGCGAGTGCCGAAGGCTTTCGCAGCCCCCTCGCCAAATTCCTCCCGTTTTCCCACCGATTCCAGGCCGCGGCGTCCCCCCCATCCCGGGGCCAGCGGTGACCCACACCTGCAGCTCCCCCCCCGCCCCCCCCCGCAGGGGCCCGGGGATGCTGAGAAATGATGCTGAGCTCATTAACAGGCTCCAGCCTCCCCAGCGCCGGGGGTCAGGGAGCAGCAGCCCGGGGCGGGGGGAGCGCGGCTGCAGGCGCTTTGTGTGGGCTGCTGGCCCCCGCCATCCCGCTCGCCAAACCGCCGCCCCCCCCCCAGGGGAGTCATCCCGGCTCCTGCCATGCTTGTCCCCAAGGCTTGGGGGTTGCGGTGTCACCCATGGGGGTCTAAGCAGGATGGGTCCCCCCACCCAGCACTACACCCTGATGTGGTTTTTCCTCCCCCCACCCCGCACCCCTCCCAAAGCACCCAGTTTCCTTCGTTGCAGACCACGAGCTCTTGATCTGGGTGCTGGGGGGGGGGTGAGGGGGACCCCGTCACCCCCCGGGGCGGGGGGGGGTCCCAGCATGCCAGGAATCCAAGCTCACTGAGCTTGATCTCCAGCACTGCCAGGGGCAAGAGGGGTGCAGAAAGATGGGGCTGCAGGTGGGGGGGGGGGGGAGCTCAGGCAGCTCAGAACATCCCCCCCCCCCCGGGTTAACAAACCTGGGGACATACCTGGTGTCACCCTGCCTGGGCAGGAGACCCTAAGCCTGTGCTCACCCCAAGGTTGGGGTGTTTCTCGTTAGGTATCAGCTCCTAATTGGCCCCTCTGCAAAGTTGTGCAATGGGAGGGGTGGGGTGTGTGGGTGTGTGTGTGTGTGTGTGTGTGTCCTTTTTCCCAGGTGCCTCCCCCCCAGATCTGCCCCATCCTGGCAGGGTCCCCCATCATTTTGGGTGGGTGCCTGGCGTAAATGCCCCGTGGGGTGCCCACAGGGGACGTGGCACCTTGGCTGGTACCGTGGCATCAGGGCACGCTCCTCCACCACCCCTTTGGCTGGGGGGGGGGGGGCGGGCGACGACGCAAACAGGGTGCCGGTACCTGCCTTTGGGATGGGGACAAGGTGGGATTTCACCGTGCAAAACCCCACCAAGGGTGCCCTGATGTCCCCAACTCCCCCTGACCCACCCGCCCCCCCCCCCCCCCCACCGGCCCCTCGCTGCCTGCACATGCCTTTGCTTGGTGGGGGGCTCGCCGGTGGGGTGGCCGCTGGCCGTGGGGGCCGGAGGCAGGCGATGGCGGGGAGCCGGTGCGGGGGTGTGGGGGGGGAGATACTGGCTGGAGCAAGTCTGAACCTGGCATCTGTCGAATGTCACCTTACCCAGACAGTCTGTGCTTCCCTGTCTCCATATCAACCGTTCTGCTCCAGCCACCTGCGGGGGGGTGCGGGGGGTGGGGGGGTGGCAGGGAGCGCCTTTGGGGAGGAGGAGAGCTCACCTCCCCGCTCGCCTGCTCGCCGCAGCCTCCCTTCCTTCTCCCTTCTCGCCCCTCCACCCTGGGCTGCGAGGCCCCGGACTATAAATCGTGGCGGAGGCGCACAGCGATGCTCCTCCGGCCACCTGGGATGTGCTTGGGAGACCGTGGAGGTGGTGGTGGTGGTGGTGGGGGGTGACCCCGGAGCTGGCGGCTCCAAATTGCATCGTCTGGCTCCGCCGTGCCTCAGTTTCCCCTCCCAGGGACGCAGCGAGCCCCTACCTGAGCCGGTGCCTCCCATCCCCGGTGCAGCTGCGGCGCAGGAGGGGCGTTGGGGCTCGCTCCACCCCAGCCTGGGTGGCCAGGGCCTCTTCCAACAGCTCTGCACATTTCCCCGGACTGTCCCTCTTCCCTGCGACCAGATGTTCTCCTCCTCCTCCTCCTCCTTCTCCCAACGGGGTCCCGGCCAGATCCAGCTCCCCGTGGCCGCTCCGGGACGGACACCGCCTGCCGGCATCCCTCCTCCTGCCCCGCACCTGGATGGCGGTCGGGGACGAGGGACAGCTAGTGGCGTCCTCCCGTGTGGCCGTGTCCTGGCTCCCAGTGCTCCCCAGTATCACCCCGTCTCGCCCCAGTCGGGCTGTGACAACCCCAAACGCATCGGGGAGCTGAGCCCGGTCGGGGCTCCTCGGTCCCTTGTGCGCGTCAGGGATGGGATTGCAGCACCGGGGCTTTGGATCTGGGGGGATGCTGGAGGATTTGGGGGGTGCTGGGGCATTTTAGGGGGATGCTGGAGGATTTTGGGGGGGGATGCTGGAACGTTGGAGGGACGCTGGAGCATTTTGAGGAGATGCTGGAGCATTAGATGGGGATCCTGGAGTATTGGAGGGACGCTGGAGCATTTTGGAGAGATGCTGGAGCATTAGATGGCAATCCTGGAATATTGGAGGGATGCTGGAGTACTTGGGGGGAATGCTGGAGCATTTTGGGGGGGGTGCTGGAATGTTGGAGGGACGCTGGAGCATTTTGAGGAGATGCTGGAGCATTAGATGGGGATCCTGGAGTATTGGAGGGACGCTGGAGTATTTTGGGTGGGATGCTGGAGCATTTTGAGGGGGATGCTGGAACATTTGGGGGGATACTGGAGCATTTTGGGGGGACACTGGAGCATTTGGGGGGGATACTGGAACATTGGAGGAATACTGGAACACTTTGAGAGGGATGCTGGAACATTGGAGGGATGCTGGAGCATTTGGGGGAGATGCTGGAGCATTAGATGGGAATTCTGGAATACTGGAGGAATGCTGGAGCATTTTGGGCGGGTGCTGGAGTATTTTGGGGGATGCCGGAGCATTTAAGGGGGATGCTGAGGCATTAGGGGGGATGCTGGAGTGTTTGGGGTGGGGGTGCTGGAGCACTGGGGGGGGATGCTGGAACATTGGAGGGATGCTGGAGCGTTTAGGGAGGTGCTGGAGCATTTGGGATGGGGGTGCCGGGGCATTATGGGGATACCGGAGTATTTGGGGGGATGCTGGAGCATTTGAGGGGGGGATGCTGGAGCATTATGGGGATAGTGGAATATTTAAGGGATGCTGGAGCGTTTGGGGCGGGGGTGCTGGAGCACAGAGGGGGTTGCTGGAGCATTATGGGGATACTGGAGTACTCGGGGGGATGCTGGAGCATTTGGGATGGGGGTGCTGGGGCATTAGAGGAGATGCTGGAGGATTTGGGGAGATGCTGGAGCATCGCGGGGGCTGCCAGAGCGTTTAGGGAGGTGCTGGAGCACTTGAGGTGGGGGTGCTGGGGCACCGTGGGGGTTGACACTGGAGATCTGGGGGGGACACAGAGTGCTCTTCTCTGGTTTACCCCTGCCCCAGCGCCAGGGCGGGCAGCGGAGCCGAATTCCCGTGCGGCGTCGTGGCCGGGGCGCACGTGGGCGCGCGTGTTCCTCGCGGCTGCGTGTGCACGTGCCAACACGCGTGTGGCGCCGAACGACGCGGGGCGGGATAAGCCGGGGCCGCTGCTGGTGGGACGGCGGGGATGGGAACGGGAACGCCATCCCAGCCACGTGCTCCAGGGGCATCTCGGGAAGGCAACGGGGAGCGCGGCAGGCCCGGACGGATGGATGGATGGATGGATGGATGGATGGGGATGGCCACGGCCACCCGCTGCCTCCTCTCGCAGCCGTGCGCGGCAGCTCCGGCGAGTGTGTAATTTCACCACAGTGCCTAAACGAGGGACAGAAGTAAATTGACCTTTTAACCCGTTTTCCTACCAGGGGGATTATAGCCTGTTTCCTGTTAAATCTCTCCAAGAACTGGCTCCATCCTGCTCATGGAGCTGGCTGGGGGGGGGGGGAGACACCCACCCAAAATATGCGTGGGGGGGGACGGTGTGTGTGTGTGTGTGTATGCTTTGATTTCCCTCCCCATCTCCCCCCAACTCGCTTTTCCCGCCCCATCCCGTCTCCCGTCTCCGCCACCTCTCTTTCCCCCGTTCGATTCTTCTCGGGGCGCGAGGCGCGGGGCCGGGGTGGTGTTTTCCCCAAACCCCGGGAAAGAAAAAAAAAAAAAAAAAAAAAACCCCAAAAAAAAACCCCAACGTGGAAAATTGCTGGGAGGAAGGAACCGAAGGCGGAGAGTGATAAATATTGAAAGGGTGGGATTTCGATGTAGGCTGCAACAGCTGTGCCGGTTACAGTGTCACACTATCTCTCCACAGGTTTACTGACCCATTTCCATTCACACGGCTGCCAGTATCTTAGCAACTGCAACAGTCCCCCAAGAACAGGCATATTGCCTGCTATTAGTGACTGCTGCAACTGTGTCAAGGTTAGCTCTCTCCCTCCAAGCCCTGCCGGGTTTGTTTTTCGCCCCAAGCCAGCCAGCGGGGGCCGTTGGGTGACACGGCATCTTCCCCCCTCCCGCGGGCAGCCGGCTGGGGTCTTGGGACGCTCATCTCTGGCACGACGGGGTCGGTGGGGTGATGGCTGGGGATGCGGGGTTGGGCGGTTGGGATGGAGGGGGATGCGGGTCGGGAGCACCGGGAGATGCAAATCCATCCCTTGGTGCAAACCCATCCCTGGGTGCAAACTCATCCCTGGGTGCAAACTCATCCCTGGGTGCAAACCCATCCATTGGTGCAAACCCATCCCCAGGTCCAAATTCAGCCCTGGGTGCAAATTCATCCATCGGTCCAAACCCACCCCTAGGTGCAGACCCGGCCGCAGGGCTCTGCACCCCGTTATTTCACCTTCCAGCCAAGCCCCAGCACCCCTCTCCTTCCCCCGCTGCCCCATCCCACCCCAGTGCGGGGTGGGCGCCTGGTCTGGCTGGGTGTCAGCGTCGCCCCCGCGCAGCGCCGAGCACCAAGAAGTCACCCAGAGGTGGCTGCGGGCTGGTCCTGCCTGGGGTGTGACGAGCGCGGCCGGCCTCAGCCTGCACCCTCGGCGGCTCAGCGCTGGGTGCTGCCATGGCTGGGCATGGGCCAGGGGACAGCGCGTGTCCCTGGGCTCGGTGGTGGCACCGGGGGGGCTCGCAGGGGGAGGCACGCGTCCGTCCATGCTGGTGGAACCCTGGCACTGCCATGCACCGGCTTGGGACAGAAGTGCCACATCGGTGTCATCTGCTGTCACCACCTGCGGGAACAGGCTCAGCTTCGGTGAGGGACCCACTGGGGTCCCCCCACACTGCATTCCCCCCCCCCCCCCCAGCCCCTGCTCAGCCCCAGCGCTTGTCCAGGCAGGGCTGTGCCTTGGGGAAACTGAGGCACACGGGGCATGGGGCCAGCAGGGTGCTGTTCCCTCTGCATCCCTCTGCAGAGCCGTAGCCACAGCACGAGAAGGGACTTGAGCCCCCTTAATGTCCCCCAAAACACAGTGATATTGGGGTGACCGAATCCGCAGAGCAGGGAGAGGCGCATCCCTAAAGCCACCCATGCCGGAAGGGCGAGGGTGGGGGGAAACTGAGGCACCCTCCGGGCAGGCGGAGCACCCCATCACCCAGCTCCCGGGTGGGTGCTCCGCTTGCCGGGGGTCTCGCAGCCGCCCCTGGGCTGCACCCGCGGGCGAGGAGCAGCGAGGTGGGTGCTGGCGTGGGCAGGGTGCGTCCTGACCGCTCCCCCCCCCACCACCACAACCCCTGCGCCAGCTTGGTCCCCCCCCAGCACACCCCGGCAGCGCTGCAGACAGCAGGCTCCACACCAGCGCGGCCGCGGGGACGGCTGAGAGGGAAGCCACAAAAATGATTTAAGGGGCTGGCGGGATTGATTTATTAAGAACAATTAAAAGCGCTAAATACGCTTAGCTCAGCCAGACGCCGAGCAAGGGAGCCTGGGGGGGGGGGCGGGGGGGGGGGGGGGGAAGAGACCTGTCTGCTGCATCCGGAGGGCGAGGCTGGCAGCGGGAGGTGGGGGGGGAACGGACCTGCGGCACTTTGCGGGGGGAACGGGGTGGCACTGGGGTGGGATGGGGCAGCGGGGGAAGGAGAGGGGCGCTGGGGCTTGGCTGGAAGGCGAAATAACGGGGTGCAGAGCCCTGCGGCCGGGTTTGCACCCAGGGGTGGGTTTGCACCCAGGGGTGGGTGCGCACCCAGGGCTGAATTTGCACCCGGGGATTAATTTATACCCAGGGCTGAATTTGCACCCAGGGATGGGTTTGCACCCAGGGCTGAATTTGCACCCGAGGATTAATTTATACCCAGGGCTGAATTTGCACCCAGGGCTGGATTTATACCCAGGGCTGAATTTGCACCCAGGGGTGGGTTTGCACCCGGGGCTGAATTTGCACCCAGGGGTGTGTTTGCACCCCAGCTGGAGGGCTCATGGTGGGACGCCGGGGGACAGGAGGTCCCCAGGCAGCGCTGAAACTCAGGAAGCTCCTTAGGGACGGTGCGAGCTGCAGGATGACCCCAGTATGACCAGTAAGCCGTACTGGGCAGGGTGTAGCTGCCGCAGTGCTGCCCGGGGAGCTCAGGGCGGGTTCATGCCAAGCGCCGGTGGCGTGCTGGGCAAGGCATTCGGCAAAGGGAGGAGGTTTAGTGGCCACCGGCGGCGTCCCACGGGACCCCTCGCCCATGGGTACCCGTGGGGCCGCCAGCTGCATGCGTGGGTCCGAGGAGCTCACGGGGCAGAAATCACGGAGTGTTGCGACATCCGCAAACCCGCGTCCCGCTCAGGAAATCCCGGCTGAGAGTCCTTGGAGGCTGGGAGAGTCCCCGGCCGTGTACAGACCTGCCCTGCCCCGGCTCCTTCCCGGGCACCGGGGGGTGGGGGGGGGACGACAGGAGAGCTGCACCCACCGTGGCACTCCCGGGGTGCTGTCACCCTGCAGGATGGGCTTTACCGGGGGTGGCGGTTCGGTGTCCCCACCGTGCTGCTGGGACGCCGAGGGTGGGGGCAGCGGGCTGTGCTCTGCGTCCTCCCAGTCCCTGCAGCTGCCCGCACTGGGAGCGCTGGTTTTGTACCCATTCCCCAGTGCAGGATCCGTCCCCCCCCGGCCTCGGGGCTGGCTGCGCATTGGGGCAGCAGCTGGGGACCGGGGTGATGCTCAGGGACATGGGGATAGGGAGCCATGCTGCCTTCCTCCCCTCGCCCCCTCCCTCCGCCGCACCCCAGTGCTATCAGGGCGGGGGGGTCCGGTTTTCGGGTTTGGGTTCAAATCCCCCCCCGCAGAGCAGCCGCCAGCTCTCCCCGGTCACCCCACCTTGGGGCAGGATGCGCCCACGTCCCCATCACCGCATGGGGACGTGGCGTGAGCCACGCTGGCCACCTCCTGCCTTGCCCAGGAGGCATCTGCTAGCCAAAACCCCCGGTACCGGTGGGGGGGCCCTGCCCTGGCCCCCCTGGAGAGGATCTGGGGGAGCCGGGAGGTGCTGGGAAAGGTGCTGAGCGGGAACAAAAGGTGCGTGGGGCGGCTGGAAGGGGCGAGCAGCGCCGGAGGCTTTCTGCTGACCCTGCTCCGGCTGTCCCGGCCCCCTGGCCCCCCCCACACCCGCTCCTGTCGACGTCAGCGCTTCCCGGCAGCGCTCCCAGGTAGAGGAGCCGGCCGGGAGGTGGAAAAGCCATTTCTGCCTCAACCCCGGCACTTACGGCTCCGCCAGCCATGCCGAAGCCTCCTGGGGCGGGGTGGGGGCTCGTGCTACGTCCCCAAGCGTCACCGCGGGGCCACCGCGGGGCCACGCACCCTTTTCCCACGCGATGGAGCCGCGGCGAAGGTGCGGAGTGTGGCATGGGTTGGGTGGTGGCCACGGCATGGGTGCTGTTGGCCCCCTCCGCCTGTGCCCCGCAGCCTGCTGCGCTAGCCAGGGGCACCCGTGGGGCCAGTGGCTGGGGATGAGGGTGGCAGAGGATGGAGGTGACATGGGATGGAGGTGGCCCTGCCCTGGCAGCCCTGGCACTGCCGGCGTTCGCCTCCATGCTCCTGCTTGGCCAAGGGCTGGCACAACCGCCGGCAGCGGGGGCAAAGCCAGAGCCCACAGGGCAAGGAGAGGGGCTGCCCAGGGTGACCCCGCTGGCCGTGGCCACCAACTGGGAGGCACTGGGGTCCCAGTAGCCACCCTGGGAGAAGGCGGGGCATGGGCCCATTAAGGTGCCTTGCCCAGGGCCATGCAAGTGGGGCGGTGGCAGAGGTGGGCCAGCCCCAGGGTGCTCGGCAGCAGGTCCCTGGGTGCCCCCCCCGGGCCTCGGCAGCGCGCCCGCCGCTGGCTGCCCAAGGGTTAACGAGAGTTTGCTGCTCCTGCAGACAATTAGTGACATCTTTGCTGACAACGCCACACTGAGCCCTGCTTGCCCGCCCGCCACCGCCTCCCCCGGCAGCACCAGCCTGGCCGCCCCCGCGCCCCGTGCGGCCCCCACATCGCCACCGCCTGCCTTCGGCCCCGCCGTCCATCCCGGCACCTCGCCCCGGCACCTCGCCCCGGCGCCTTTTTCGGCACTGGCAGCACAATCGCAATCCCAAGCGGAGCAGCCGGCTCCCCTCGCTGCCCTCTGACCCGCTGTTGCTGTGGAAACTGCATCCCACGTAGGATTATGGAGCCTGAATCCGCAGGCTCCGAACTCCCCTGGAAAATCCAGACAGCCCACTGGGGTATCCGTCCATCCCTCCGTCCGTCTGTCCGTCCCCTGCCCGCCGTGCCACCCCCCCTGCCCGCGGTGCCCGATGGTGGCTGGGTGCTGGAGGAGGTGGCAGCAGCGCTCCCGGGTCCCCTGGTTGGCACCCACCGGCTGGTGACACTGCCAAAGGTGCCGCGGTGTCACCAGGAGGCCATCACTGACCCCTGGCCCCTCTGCTCCCCCGAGCATCGCCTCCCCGTGTGCCGCCATCCCTGCGTCCCAGAGGGGTGGGGAGAGGTGTGGGGGTGCCAGCAGGACCCCCCCCACACACCCAACCAGCAGCCAAAAGCACCCTGGGGAGGTGGGTCCACCCCAAGGACCCATCCCCAAACCGCGTCCATGGGCACCCAGCACCTCTGGGGCAGCAGCGGGAGCCGGGCACCCCCCAGAGCCCCCCACGTCCCCAGGGACAGGCAGTGTGGCTCCCCCAGGGCCGGGGTGCCCGCGCTGGGGGGAGAGCAGGGAGGTATTTGGGAAGCTCTCGGGGAGGGGGGGGGGTTGTGTTTGTGTCTCAGCATCTCTCCCCGCCACCCGGGGAGGTAGGAGCTGAATTAATCGCCATCAATTAGTGCTGCTTGCAGTCCCCGGCCTCCTCCCTGCACCAGCTTTGTGCCGTCGCACCCAGCGAGGGGGGCCCTGGCGTCCCCCACCAGCAGCCGGGCGCCGTCGGGGACCGCAGCCCCTCCGCACCCCGCCCCCGCCGTGGCGATGGTGGCGGGGGGGGACACAAGCAGAGCGTCCCCCAGCCCGCCCGGGCACCCGCCGCCATCGGCGAACACCCACGCCGTCAAATTTGGCGGCGGTGACGACGCGGGGACCGGGCCGCGTGAACCCCCTCGAAAGCCCCTCTGCCAGGGGGCTTGGAGGGGGATGATGCTAAAGGGAGGTTGGCGGGGAGTGGTGGTGGGGGGGGGGGGGGGTCCCAAGCGAGCGGGCCGCATCCTGCAGTATACTGCAGCAAATGCCCTGCAATCTGCATCCCAACGAATCCCACCTTTCCTTCCCCCGCAACGTGCTGCCCTGGGCTACAGCTAATCTATTGTGCGCTGGGCTGCAGCCAGCACAAGCTGCAATACAGTAAATCCTTCTGCAGTATCCTGCAAGGGGACCGAGCCCAGCCGCAGCCGCTCGCCGCCTGCCAGACAAAGCCGGGGTTGGGGGGGGGAGTTGGTTTCGGGGAGAAACGGGGTGTGGGAGCGGGGGGGGTGGGGGGGGGAGCCGCACGGGGACAGGGCTGCAAGCGGGTGGCGGGGAACCTCGGCGTCGTGCGGCCGAAGCTGGGAGGATGGAAAACACACACACACACCCCACACACACCCCCTTTCCCTGAGCGGGGTGGGAAGTTCCCCCCCCCCCCCCAACCCCGGGAGTTTTGGCAACGCCGTGGATTCTCCCCCCCTACCCCACCCCACCCACCACCACCCCCCCTCCTCGCACCCCTGCACCGCGGGACGGGGGGATGCTCCGTCCTCCGCACCCCCGCCACCCTGAGCGTGGGGTTGTCCCTAAAGGCTGTCACCACCGTGGGGTGTCGTCGTCGTCGTCGTCGTCCCCCCCCAGAGTGCCGGTGCGAGGCGGGGGTTTGCATCCCCGCCCTCTCCCCGGGCATGGCGCAACCTGCCCCGTGCCTCAGTTTCCCCACCAGCGCAGGTGTCGTCCCCCCCCCAAGCACCTCGTCCCCCTGCCGCAAGCGGGTACACGTGAGCCCCGCTGCCCTTTGCCGAGGGATTCTGCTTGGATACTGTTATTATCGCTATTATTACTATTATTATTATTATTATTGGGATGCTGGGGGGGGCTCTGCGGCTCTGCCGGACCCGTCTTTGGAGAGCGAGGCATCCTTCAAAGGGAAGGCGCTCTGTCACCGCCCCACAGCAGCTGCGTTCTCCTCAATTAGAAGAGGTAATGAAGCAATTTATGGGCATCTACAAAGTGATGTGTGAGTGACAGGCTGTGTACGATCCGCGCCGGGGCTCTGCCGGCAAGTTGCGTTCTTCCAATTTTAATGGAAAGCTCCCCAGCGAGGAGCAGGGGCGAGGAGGCGGGGGGGGGGGAAACGGAAAAAATAGGCGTATCTATAGGTGTGTGTGCTCTGAGGCTCCTACGTGGCTGGATCAGTGATGCCGGTGGGTGGTGGGTGGGTGCGGGGAGAGTTGGGTGCCCTGATCCCCCGTCCCTGGGGAGCTTGGCTCCCCCCCCCCCCCGCCCCGGAACACGCCGTGCCACAGCCTGGCCCAGGCGCGGCTGTAACCGGAGCCGGGAGGGCAGCTGGGTGGGGGGAGCGGAGCCGGGGGGCTGGGGTGGCGCAGGACACCCGGCTCCTCTGGGAGTGTTGGCTGCAGCTCCCTGTTTCCATCCGCAGCCGGGCCACATCCCTGTTTCCATCCGCCCCGCTCCCTGCCTCAGTTTCCCCATATATACTCATCGCCCCGGTTGCGTGTCGCTGCCGGACCCCGGGCGCTTCCCCTGCGTTCGCACCGGCGATGGCCCCCTGGGTGCGGGATGGGGGTCCACAGTTGCCAGCCTGGCCGTATTGGGGGGGGCTAAGGGGACCCATGGGTGCTGCCTGGGTGCCCGGCTGGGGCCGCCAGTGCCGCGTGGCCGGGAGGGTGCGGGGGCACAGCGGCGCTCGTCGGTGCGTTGTGCCCCCCGCGGGGGCGCGATCCTGCGTGTGGACGGGAGGTGGGTGCTGCACACGCCTGTGCCGTCACCCCTCCTGGGGGGGTGCAGCTGTGTGCCCCCGGGTGTCGGTGTGCACGCTGCGGCCTGGCCGTGTTCTGTACCTCCGGGTGCCCCCGCACACGCGTAGGTGTGCACCTGTACCCGCGCTTGTCTGTGCGCGTGCACCCCTGGGTGCACAAGCCTTCCTCCAGGGATGCATCCACACGTACACAATCCTTCCCCCATGGGTGCACCCCTGGGTGCACAATCCTCCCCGCTGTGGGTGCACCCACATGTGCGCAACCTTCCCCCCATGGGTGCTGCCATGTGTGCACAATCCTCCCTTCGTTGGGTACACCCGCGTGTGCACAATCCTCCCCGTGGGTGCACCCACGCGTGCACAATCCTCCCCCCATCGGGTGCCGCCACGCGTGCACAATCCTCCCACTGTGGGTGCACCCACGTGTGCACAGTTCTCCCCGCCGGGGTGCTCCCGTGGGTGCACAATCCTCCTCCCATCGTGGGCACACCCGCGTGTGCACAATCCTCCCTCCGTGGGTGCACCCCTGGGTGCACGATCCTCCCCGTGGGTGCACCCACGTGCGCCCAGTCCTCCCTGTGGACCCATTGCGCGCCCCTGGGTGGGCAATCCTTCCCCTGCGGGCGCATTCCTGGGTGCACGATCCTCCTCCCCGCGTGTGCACCCGCACCTGCACAATCCTCCCGCCGTGGGTGCACCCCTGGGTGCGCGTTCCCCCCACCCCCGTGCCCGTACCCGTGCCCGCACCTGCGTGCGCGCAACCACCCCGTGCACCTGCAGCCCCCCCAGCACCCATGGGTGGGTGCATCCCCTCCATCCCCACCTGTACGCGGGATGCCAGGCTGCCGCCGACGTGCCGGGGCAGGGGTGCGGGGAAGGGGGGCGGGGGGGGGGCAGCAGCCCCCCCCCCGCCCCCCTTCCCCGCACCCCTGCCCCGGCACGTCGGCGCTGGCATCGTCCCCAGTGGCTCCCACACCCCAGCTCGGCCCCAGCATCTCCCAGGAAACAGGATCCGCAGCCAGGAGTTTCCGCTCAACTCTGGTTGTGTGTCTGTGTGTGCGCGCGCGCCTCTCCCGCAACAAAAAAAAAAAAAAAAAAAAAGAAAAATTAAAAAAAAATAAAACCGCCAACCTACCCCGACACCAGCCCGGCCGTAAATCCTGCCCGGCCCATTCTGCTTTTCTTGTCGAGCCAGTTTCTAAAATTGGCCGAGGGAGGAGGCAACTGGCTGCGCTCCCCCTGCTTGTACCCCCCCTGTCACCACCACCCCCCCACGCACCCCCCTGCCACCTCCCCTGATCCCCACCTGGCCGCCCCCGGGGCGGTGTGGGCACCCACGGGGTGCAGCGGCCGTGCCGCCCGGCTCGGTGGGTGCAACCTGGACCCCGCCACGCTGCGAGGGGAACCGTGGCGGTGCCCGGTGTGTGTGTGTGGTGGTGGTGGTGGTGGTGGGGGGGTGGTCCAGGCCCCCGGTGGGCGCACGCTCAGCATCCCCGCATCCCGATGGGCGCCCCTTTGGTGCCTTGGGCAGCCGCTCAGCCCCAGCGCCTGGGGTTGTTGTTGGGGGGCCGGGGGTGCGTTTAGCCGGGGGGGAGCATGGCGGTGCCGAGCGAGCCTTCGGCACGGGCACGCGTCCATCTGGCGCCTTCCAAATGTTACTGGCCTCGCAGGATCCCGGCCCCGCTTGGCGTTAACCCGCAGCTCACCGCGGCCTCGCAGGCGGCTGGGGACGGGGAGGGTGGCGGCGGGAGGGAGCTGAGTGTCGCCTCTGCGACCCCCCCGCAAGACCCCCAGCAGGGTGTTGGGGGGGCGCTGGGTGCCGCGAGCGGTGGGGTGAGCAGGGGACGGAGCCCCCCTCCACGCCGGGGCGGCCGCGGGTGTTACATGACCCGGCATGGCCGGCGCTGGGCAGGGACACACCGGGGCTGTGACTCATGCTGTGGCTATAACAGGGAGCTCGGAGAGGGGGGGGTCACGGCCGTCTGTGCAGCCTCAGGCCTGCCAGTGTGTTTTTTTTGGGGCGGGGGGGTGTGGTGTGTGTGGACACGACACCCTGGGGCACGGTCACCACGCCGGGGCAAAGCACCCCACGGCCGTGGCACGGAGACGTGCGTAAAAAATACCCGGCGCCCCGAGGAGCCCCCGGCACCCCGACTCGGCACCCTGAGGGCTGGGTGATGGGGTGTCCTGTGTGTTCCCCAACGCCCCCCCCCACCACCACCACCCGGCCCTAAAGCGGGGAGAGGGCAGGGGAGGGGGCCAGGCCGGCTGCTCGCCTCCCGCGCCGGCTCGGCGGGGCGGGGGAACAAAGCTGGCACCGAAGAAAGCGGCTAAATTTAGCCCGTTTCCCTGCTCGCTCTGAACTGCGGCTCTGGGCTCCAGCCGGCCGAGGTGCCACCATCTCTGCAGTCCATCTGTCGAGCCGTTTCGCCGCCCCCGGTCCCCCCCCCGGCTTCAGCCCCATCGCCGCCTCCTGCCCCCCTCTTCCTACCCAGCCGGCGATGGGGGTCAGACCCCTCTGGGGATCGGGGTGGGAGAGGGGGCTGCGGCCACGCTGGGTGGTGCCGCTGGGGCTGGGGGCGCCTGGGCACGGAGGGGACCGTGTCCCCGGGGTGGCTGAGGCCACCCGAGGCTGTGGGGTAGGGGGAGAGGGTCCTTCCCCGGCGAAATGGGTTCTTGCAGGGGGAGATGATTGCAGGGGACGTGGTCGTTGAGGGAGGGATGGCTCTTGCAGGGGAGGTGGTTGTTGCAGGGGAGGGTTTTTTTTTGTGGGGGAGATGGTTGTTGCAGGGGAGATGGTTTCTTGGTGGGGAGATGGTCATTGCGGGGAGGTGGTTGTTGCAGAGGAGATGGTTTCCTGGGGGGGAGATGGTCCTTGCAGGGGAGATGGTCATTGCAGAGGAGATGGTTGTTGCAGGGGAGGTGGTTCCTTGGGGGGCAGATGGTCATTGCGGGGAGATGGTCATTGCAGAGGAGATGATTTCCTGGGGGGGAGACGGTCCTTGCAGGGGAGATGGTCACTGCAGAAGAGATGGTTGTTGCAGGGGAGGTGGTTCCTTCGGGGGGAGATGGTCGTTGCAGGGGAGATGGTCGTTGCAGAGGAGATGGTTTCTTGGGGGGGAGATGGTCATTGCAGGGGAGATGGTTATTGCAGGGCAGATGGTCGTTGCAGGGCAGATGGTCGTTACAGGGGAGATGGTTTCTTGGCGGGGGAGATGGTCACTGCAGGGGAGATGGTTGTTGCAGGGGAGATGTTTTCTTGGGGGGGAGATGGTCATTGCAGGAAGGTGGTCGTTGCAGGGGAGATGGTTATTGCAGAGGAGACGGTTTCTTGGGGGGGAGATGGTCGTTGCAGGGCAGATGGTTGTTGCAGGGCAGGTGGTTTCTTGGGGGGAGATGGTTTCTTGGGGGGAGATGGTCATTGCGGGGGAGATGGTCATTGCAGGGGAGGTGGTTTCTTGGGGAGATAGTTGTTGCAGGGGAGATGGTTGTTGCAGGGGAAATGGTTTCCTGTCAGGGAGATCGTCGGTGCAGAGGAGATGATCGCTGCAGGGGAGATGGTTTCTTGGGGGGAGATGGTCGTTGCAGGGCAGACGGTCATTGCAGGGGAGATGGTTTCCTGGGGAGATGGTTGTTGCAGGGGAGGTGGTTATTGCAGAGGAGACGGTTTCCCTGGGGGGGACACAGTCATTGCAGGGGAGATGGTTGTTGCAGGGAAAATGGTTTCTTGTGGGGGAGAGGGTCGGTGCAGGGGAGATGGTTTCTCATGGAGGAGATGGTTGTTGCAGGGGAGATGGTTCCTTGCAACAGGGGGAACGGGAACCTGTCCAGGTGGCCCTATCCCTGCCCACCTCGAGGGCACCGTGACACGTTACGGAGCTGAGGGCTGAACCCATCAAGGGTCCCACCGGCTCCAGGACCACCAGGCCCTGGGATTGCCACCAGCCAGGCTGGGGACTGTGCTGCAGGACGCCTGGGGCCAGGCCGGAGAGAAGGGCTGTGTCCCCCCAGTCCACATCGTCCCCAGCAGCGTGGGGTCATCGGCGTCCCTGGGGTCCCCGTTTCCAGAGCCAGCCGGGATTTGGGAGCTGTTTGGGAAAGGAGTTTCCCACCCTGCCTTGATGCGGTGCTGGGTGGTTGGGGGGATGCCAAGACCTGCAGCCACCCCCTGCTTATCTGCCGGTGCTCCCAGAGCTCCCTCCCCGGTGCTGGGGGGGTGCCTGAGCCTGCCCCGGGGACGTGGCACCCCGGGGTGCCGTGGGAGGGTGGCTCCCAGCCCCACTCTCCCTTGGGGCCACGTCTCCCGGGTACATTTGCCCCAGGTGCCAGCCAAGCCCTTCCCAGCACCATCTCCCGCAGCAGCATCACGTCTGGGGGGCCATGTCCCCCCACCAGCTCCCTCCTTAGGGGGAGAACCCCCAAAAAACCCTCTCCTCTGGCAACCGACAGCCCCGCCAAGGCAACCAGCGGCCGAGCAGCTCGTCTGGACCCGTTACCTAAGATGAAACCCAGGCGCCATCTGCTCCGTCTCCTAATTACCAGCGTGGCAGAGAGGGCAGGGCGGCGGGGGGACGTGGTGACAGCCAGCTTCCAACCGCAGTGGGAGCGGGGTGACACCCGACGGAGAGCTCAGGGCTGCCTGCAAGCACCCTGTGCCCCAGCACCCACCCGTGCCCACCCCTCCGGACCCCCGCCTCTTGCCCTGCTCCCAACCCGTGCGCTGGTGGCATCGCAGGGTGGTGGGTCCCCAAGGCGGGTGGGTGCCCAGGAGGGTTTTTAGGTGGGATCCCAAAGCACCCCTGGTGCTGATGGGTGCCCCCGTGCCGGAGGCAGGCAGGGTGGTGGCAGGGGACTCCCGGTGCGTGGGGGCGCAGGCAGGGTGACGAGGTGCGAGGAGGAAGAGGAGGGAGCAGGACCCATGTGCTTTGGGGTGCCGAGGTGAGGGGGACACGGAGGACGGGGTGGCGGGAGGGGGGGGCGAAGGCGGGGGGTCCTCCTGCCTGCCCGACCCCCCGCACGGCGCAGGGAGGAGGTGGCCGTGGCGGGGGGCTGGCTGGGGAACACGGAAACCCTCGGAAAGCGCCTGCCAGGAAGCTGTCACTGGAGGGGATTTTCCATTGGTGTCAGCAGGCGCAGGACGGGCTCCGGGGGACTCACGGGGAGGGGGGGCCGGGTGCGTGTCAGCGAGGAAAGGGGGGAGCGCAAGGGGCAGGGCACAGAGGGGACAGCAGCAAATCGGGGTGGGGGGGTTTGCAAGGGAGGAAAACCTCCGCCGTGCCCCAGTGTGCGAGGGAGAGGCACCGCCACAGTGTCCCCAGGCTTGTGCAAGGCGTGGGGACACCCCCATCGTGTGTGTGTGCGAGGGGGGGGCACCTCTGCAGCGCCCCAGATGTGTGCGCGCACACGCAATGGACAGCTGTGACTCCCAGCACAACAAGGGCGATGGGGGTGTCCAGAGACACCCCCCCACACACACCCCCATATGGGGGTATTTAGGGCCACCGCGGTGCCCCGGGACGCGGGAGGTGTCGGGGCGACGGGCAGGACCCCCCGTCCCCGGCGCTGCCGCCGCGGGCAGCTGGGCACGGTGCCCCGGCGGGGTGGGAGGCGTCGTGTCGGCGTGTCCCCATCTGTGTGGCGGCTGGGTCCCCCGCCGCCCGCCTGTCTCCCGGTGGCATCTCCGGCCCCACCCTGACGTCTGGGTGGCCTCGGAGCCGGGCACCAAACCACGTCCGTGTCTTGCGGGGCCATCCCTCTCCGCCGCAAGCTGCCGCCACGCCGGTGCCAAGCGAGCCCTTCCGTGCCCCCCCCCCCCCACCCCCCAACCAACCAACAGCGCTGGGGGTCAGGGCTGGGCGCCAGCACCCTCAGGGGACCTGCGTGGAGGAGGGGGGACACACACACGCACACACACACGCACACACACACAGCAGCCCCTTACGCCCCTCGCGGTGCCACATCTCCCACCCTGCCACCCAAGCGGGAGCCCGGCGGGGGGCGAGGAGGAGGGTGGTGTTGGGGGGGTGGGGGGGGGGGGACCATGGCGCTCGCCGCCAACCTCTGTCAAGCCTGAAACCGTTAAACTAATTAAAGCTTTGCAGCAGCAGGATTAAGCCCGGGCAGGGGAGGTGGCGAGCCCAGGTAGTCGATTAGTTCACCAGGCGAGGATATTGGATTTCTGCGAGGCGAGTCAGCAGTCTTCGGGGGCTGTTATCTTTGCAGGGCTGCGGGGTCAGGAGGTGGGAAGCGGAGGTGACTGCAATCTCGCCCGCTTTCCACCCCCCCACCCCCCGCCCCCCACCACCTCCCCGACCCCCCCTCGCCGCAGCACCCAGCTTCACCGCCTCTTCCCCCCCGCTACCCGCGGCGCCCATCTATCTCCCCTTCGCCTTTCCTTCCCTCCGTCCCTCCTCGCTTGTGTGGTCTGGGCTGGTGTTTTGTAACCAGCGAGGAGGGGAAAAAAAAAAAAAAATTTAAAAAAAAAAATTTAAAAAAAAAAAAAAAGGGGAAAAAAAAAAAAACCCCAACCAAGAAGGAAAAAGGCCCTACCCCTGGCGAGCGAGCCAGGAATGGCGAAGTCCGGAGAGCCTAATGCGAAACATGTGGCGGCTGCCTGGGGCTGAGCAGGGAGGTGAAAGTGAGCGCGACGGCGCGGCCAGAGCATCCCGGCGCGGCCGGCACCCCCCCGCAGCCCCCTCCCCGCCTCCCTGTCCTGCGCCCCGGGCCGTGGCGGGGTTGGGGGTTGGCGGGTGCTGCCCGCTGGGCGCAGGTGGTCCCCGCCGTGGGGGGCAGCGGGGGTTTGGGAGGAGCGCTGGCATGGCGCGGGGAGCGTCCCCCGCCTTGTCACCGGACACGTGGCCCTGCTGGGCTGGGTGGTGGTGGTGGTGGGGGGGGGGGGTGTTCGAGGGCAGGAGCCTGACGCCGGCCAGTGTGGGGTACGAGGTGGCTGGACGGGCAGAGGGGACACGCTCATGGCCCCTGCAGCCATGGGTGCACGCCGGTGGGTGCCACGCACCCCATTGGGGAGCCCCTGGGCATCCCGCAGGGTTTGCCAATGCATCCGCAGCTCCACGGACGCGTGGCGGGGGGGGGGGGGGGGGGAAAGACGACGACGCCGGGGCAGAGGTGGCGGGGGCCTGTGCCCCACGATGCCCCCATCCTCCCCGTCGAGCCGTGCGCAGCCTGTGCGGCGGGGACCGGCTCCCAGCGGCTGTTCTGGAAAACCTCCCGTTTGCTTCCTTCCTGCTTGCCCTCCCCTTTCCAACAGCTCTCCGGGCACATCAGCAGCTCCATCAGAGACTAGACCGGTCTTTCTAGCGCATATTTTCCTGCTTCCACATTGCCCTTGGTGTAACTCTACACCGGGGAGGCAAGATGGGGGGCTGCGGCGTTTGCCGGAGAGGTGCCCGCGTCGCCCCCGTGCCCAGCGCTGCGCCCCAAGGCTCGGGGCGGTGTTGGGGGGGGACGAGGAACACACACTGGGAGAAGGGGGTGGTGGTTGGGATGCGGATGGACTGACAGGTTTGAATTCTCTTTCCCTGCCTTGTTGATAAGTTGTCACGCTAATCCAGACACCGGGAAGAGCCTGGATCACGCCGAGCGGCTGCGTGTGTGTGTGTGTGTCTGCGGGTGTGTGCTGGGGGAGGGAGCCAACAGGCAGGGATTCACACGCCGGGGGTGGCAGGGGGGAAACAGGCGGACACGCTGGCACAAGGGGGACCGTGATGGGGTTGGGGGGCTCTCGCCGTGCACCCCTGTGCCGGATGGGCAGCTGCTTTGGGTGCCTGGCCCCCCAGCACGCCGGGATCACGTGGGAGAGCAGGGTGCCCCGCACGCACACGCGTGTGCAACACAGCACGAGCGTGTCGACGTGCACACGCCTCGGCACCGCAGCCCGCTGGGGAGGTGCCCTGCTCGGGATGGGGCTCAAGGCACGGCCACAGTGGGGAGGAAAGGGGTGTCCTGCCCCAAAACGTCACCCCGTGCCCTGGCACCCCATCCTGCGGGGTGGAGGGGACGGCGTGGGTCCCTGGGTGTCCCCGTGGGCGCTGGCTTCCATGGGGCGGCGTGAACCGGGGTTGGGGGGGGACGGAGGAGGACGGGGGGCACCCAGCGTGCCCAGCCCTGCGGTCACCCACCTTGCCAGCCCCGGGGCAGGGGGTGCTCCGTGGGGAGGGGGGGTCCGCCGGGCTGACGCGTGTGTGTGTGTTGGGGGGGGGGTGGGGGTGTCTCTGTGCTTGCTCGAGCAGATGGGAGCTCGGTCGCCTGCCAGCCCGTCGCACTGGAGAACGGTGCCAGCCCGCCAGCCGAGTGGTTCCCCCGCGCCCAGGGCTCCGGCCCCCGCCAGCCCGGCAGCGACGGCGACGGCAGGAGCTTCAAACTGAACCTCCATTGCAAACACCCCCGGCCCAGGTAACCCGGGGGGGCCCTCGCCCCGGGAACGGGGAACGGGGGCTGCACCGGGAGGGAAAGGGGAGGAGAGGGTGGCAGGAAATCTTGCCTCTGCTCTGCCCGGCCCTGCCTTGGCGGGAGTAGGGATGGGGGGGGGGGGCTGCGAAGCATCCCTGGGGATGGCGGGGAGGGAGGGGGGGGGGTGCTCTGCTGCTTTGCCTTGGCTGGGGTGGGAGGGTGGGGGGGGCAAAGAGGGATGCCCTGCAGCCCCCCCCCCCCCCCGGGGTGCAGGGTGGGCTGTGCAGTGGGTGCCTGGGCCCCGTGGGTGCCTGTGCAACGGCCCCCCCCCGCAAGCCCTCGCATTGCCAGGGAGGGGAAACTGAGGCAGGTGCGGGGCGGGGCGGGGCGGGGTGTGTGTCCCCAGGGGCTGCAGCGTCACCTCGGGTGGGTGGGTGGGAAGGAGGTGGGGAAGGGGGGGGGAGCGGAACATGCTGAGCCCCCTCCTCGGTCACAGAACTCCTTCCCCGCTCCCCGCCCCCCCTCCCCAGCCCCTTCCTCTTGGTCTGTCTGTCTGTCCCTCCGTCCGTCGGCCGGGCCGGGGCGCTGGGGGCGGGGGGCGGCGGAGGGGGGCGGTGGGGGCCGGGCCGGGGCGGCGGGCGGAGCACGGCTCGCCGGGGACACCTAGCGGCGACACGGCCGTAGGGCCCCCGCCTC
The DNA here is from genome assembly GCF_964199755.1 of Larus michahellis. NCBI lineage: Eukaryota > Metazoa > Chordata > Aves > Charadriiformes > Laridae > Larus > Larus michahellis. Next base: position 4,695,413 of record NC_133914.1, on the reverse strand, counting down.
GACCCCCCCCCCCCCGCCTCCGCCACCCCCGACCCCCCCCCCCCCCCTCCCCCAGCGCCCCCCGGCCCCGTGGAAGGGGTTGTTGGTGGTGGTGGTGGTGGTTGGGAGGGAGGGAGGGAGTAGGGGGCGGGGGGGGGGGGGAAGGGGGTAAACCTGTCACCCCTCTGTCCCCCAGATCGGAGGCAGCTTCCCCCCCCTTGCCCCGTCTCCCCGCCCCGCTGGCAGCCCCGACGCCAGGGTGATGGGCGGGCGCTGCCCTCTCGGCTGTGGGAGCTCGGGAGGATCGGCCCCTGGTATGTCCCTTGCAGGGACTGGCACCGAGACGAAGCCGTGGGCACCCGCCTCCCGCGTGTCCCCCCCGCTCCCCGGCTCGGGGCTAACCCTCCGCACCCCTTCCTTTGCAGAGAGCTCAAGTGCAACAGCAGGAGCAGCAGCAAAGCCGAGGGTAAGTCCCAGCCCCGGCCCCGCCATGGCTCCGGACCCCCCCCCAGCCAGCCCTGCCTCATGGCGGGGGACGGGGCAGCCCAGACCCCCATGGGCAGAGCCACCCCGGACCCCCATGGGCAGAGCCACCCCGCTTCCCCGTGCAGGTGACTCTGCGTCTGGGTGGCAAGCCATGGGGCTGGCATGGGTGGTCCTGATGTGGGGAGGGCATCCAGCCCCCCGCCCTGAGCAGGGGAGGGAGTCGGACCCCATTTCCCCACCGCTGCGGGCTGGGGGTGGCGGGGGCAGGTTCCCGCGGTGGCAGCCGGGTCCTCGCTGGTGAGGGGGCAGGGGATGAGCCGGGTGGGCCGCAGGGATGGAGCGAGGCGCTGCCGGCTGCTTTCGGCCAGCGGTGCCCTCGGAGCCTCACTGTCCCTCCCCCCCCCGCCCCCCGCTTCTCTCTGCCCCACGCAGGTCCCGGTGTCACCTTCCCCGACCCCCATGTCAGCAACTGCTCGGCCAAGCGGCACGCGGGGGAGGAGGAGGTCAGGATGCGCGTGAAGCCCCCGGGCCCAGTGGTAACGACCAGCGTTGTGCGTGGCTCGCCCGACTACGTCCGAGAGCCCAAATTCTACCCGCCGGGGCACCCGGTGCAGCGGCCCCCAGCCTGCCCGGCGGAAAAGGCCTTATCCTGCAGCGTGCTGAGCTTCCCTGAGGGCTCGTGCCCCGCGCTCGGCCGGGAGCACCAGGCAGGCTCGCTGCTGCACGGCGATCCGGCCGACCGGTGCCAGAGCGTGCACGGGGGCACCAAGGCGGCGGAGGACTTGCTGGGCTGCGCCGGCGAGCCCCGGATCCTGGGGGGCAGCGGGGAGGAAGCAACCGCCCGCGACCGGGCGCCTAAAACCTTCCCCAACGCGACGCTGGCCTCGGGCCGCTGTAACGTCGACAGCATCCTCGCCTTGCTCCGCAGCAAGTGCGGCAACGGGCACATCAACCTCCACCCTGTGGTGCAGCTCATCGACATCATGAAGGACCTCAACCGCCTCTCCGAGGACCTCAAGAGCAGCGGGGTGCACCTGGACTGCGGCAACCTCCGCGGCGGCGGCGGTGGCCACGAGGACAGCCGCCTCTTGCCCGCCGACCGCGATCTCCAGTACAGCTTCTTCTCCTCGCCCTCCCTGGCCAACAGCATCCGCAGCCCCGAGGAACGGGGGGTGCTCTGCAAAACCGAGCCGCCGCGGCATCCCCGGCCCCCGGCTCGCGATGGAGAAGCCGAGGGTGGCGGGGGGAGCGCCCCGCAGCCCCCCGGCCACAGCGGGGGCGTGGGGGGGGCCTCCAAAGCGCCGGCGGAGGAAGCCGGTTGCTCCCAGCCCGATGCCGGCGATTATTCGGACCTGGCCGAGGCGGATATCCTCAACGAACTGGCCTCCCTGGCGTGCCCGGGGACGCAGCTGCTGGAGTCGCAGGCGATGGAGCCGCAGCCCCAGTTGCTGCCAGCCCAAGAGCTGGACTCCCAGTCCCGGCTGCTGGATTCTCAGTCCCTGGAGTCGCAGCCCCAGCTGCTGGATTCGCAGAGCTTAGAACCGCTACCGGAATCGCTGGAGCTGCAAAACCTGGAGCCGTTGGGATTGCAGTCGCTGGAGCCGCTCTCCGAATCACTGGAGCTGCAGTCGCTGGAGCCGTTATCCGAGTCGCTGGAGCTGCAGTCGCTGGAGCCGCTGGCGGAGCCGCTGGGGCTGCAGACGCTGGAACCGCTGCCGGGGACGCTGGAGCCGCCGCTGCTGGACGCCCGGACCCCGCTGCTGCCCGCCGAGCCCTCGCTGCTGGAGACGCAGCCGCTGGGGACCGTGTCGGAGCTGCTGGAGGCTCAGCCGGGCGCCGGGGACCCGCTGCGGCCCCACGGGCTGCAACCCCGGCTGGGGGGTTGTCCCCTGGGCAGCGTGGTGAAGCGGGGACCCTGCGGGGGTCGGGGGGCCGGGCGGTGCGGCGAGGACCACCGCAAGTACGCCCTGCGCCGGACAGACAAGCCAAAGATGCTGTGCCGCCGGAGGAGGGCAGGGCGAGGGCGCCGGGTGGACATCACCCCCGAGAGCCGCGTCCTGTCCCCCCTCGCCCTGCCTGCCGAGGTGCCCCCCGGGCCCGAGGAGCCCGGCGCCGCGCTGCTGGCCCCCCCGCCGCCGCCACCCCCTACCACCCTGGACCCCGACGAGGCGCCCAAGGTCCCCGCGCCGGGGAAGAAGAGCAAGTGCCGGGGGGTGAGGAAGATGGTGGTGAAGATGGCCAAGATCCCCGTGTCCCTGGGGAGGAGGAACAAGACCACCTACAAGGTGTCGTCGCTCAGCAGCAACCTCAACCTGGAGGGCAAGGAGCTGGCGGCCAGCAGCTCCATGGAGCCCACGCCGCTGCTCAAGATGAAGAACAACGGGCGCAACGTGGTGGTGGTCTTCCCCCCCGGCGAGATGCCCATCATTCTGAAGCGTAAGCGGGGCAGGCCGCCCAAGAACCTGCTGCTGGGCCAAGCCAAGCCCAAGGAGCCGGCCCCGGAGGTGAAGAAGAGGAGGAGGAGGAAGCAGAAGCTGGCCTCGCCCCAACCCTCCTACATCGCCGACACCAACGACAGCAAAGCCGACTACTCGGACGTGCTGGCCAAGCTGGCCTTCCTCAACCGGCAGAGCCAGTGCTCGGGCCGCTGCTCGCCGCCACGCTGCTGGACCCCCAGCGAGCCCGAGTCCATCCACCAAGCCCCCGACACCCAGAGCATCTCCCACTTCTTGCACCGCGTCCAGGGCTTCCGCCGGCGCGGCGGCAAGGCGGGGGGCTTCGGCGGGCGCGGGGGGGGTCACGCCGCCCGCGCCGCCCGTTGCTCCTTCAGCGATTTCTTCGAAGGCATCGGGAAGAAGAAGAAAGCCCCCGCCGCCCTCCACGCCGACGCCGTGCACCCTCGCAAGCGGGGCCGGCCGGAGCCCGACCCCGTGGGCAAACCCAAGCGAAAGCGACGGGCCCGCAAGAACGGGGCCCTCTTCCCCGAGCCCAACCCCGGGCAGAGCTTCGGCGACGGCCCCGCCGAGTGGGCCAGCGGGGAGAAGGGCAGCCCCTGGGCCCCCCACCACGGCCACCCCGGTGGCCAGGCCGGCCGCAATGGCGGCTACCAAGGTGCCGAGGCCAGGCCTTTCCACACCGCCGGCATGGAGTCGGGCTCCTCCGGCCGGGCCGGCTTCTACGCCGGGAGCGCGCCGTCCTCGCAGACGGAGGCCGGCCCGGAGAGGCACAGCCTCTTCACCGGCTACTTTCGCTCCTTGCTGGACTCGGACGACTCCTCCGACCTCTTGGACTTCGCCCTCTCGGCCTCCCGCTCCGAATCCCGCAAGTCGGCGGCTGCCTACACGGCCCCGCCGGCCGCCCTGCCGGGCCAGCGGGGCCTGGCCGCCTACCCGTCCCGGGGGGGCAAGGTGGCGGCCGCAACCCCCGGAGCCGAGGCCGCCTTCCACGCGGCGATGCAAGGCCGGCCGGCATTCCCGCCCGGCCGCGCCGCCGCCGCCGCCGCCGCCGCCGCCGGCTACAGTGTGGCCCAAACCTCCTCGGAATGCCGGGGTGCCGAGTCCTTCCCTAAACTGGCACCACCTTCAGCCGTCTCGCGGTCGCCCACGGCTCACCCGGCGGCCAGCGGCACCCCCGGCTACTCCCCGTACGGCAGCTACGGCGCCGGGCAAAGCGTGGCGCCCGCCAGCGTCTTCCCGGCGGGGAAGCAATACCCGTCGGCGCAGGACTGTCCCAACAGCAAGGACTGCAGCTTCGCCTACGGCAGCGGCAGCAGCCTCCCGTCCTCCCCCAGCAGCGCCCACAGCGCCGGCTACGCGCCGCAGACGGCCGGCCCCAGTTTGCCACTGGGCAAAGCCGCCTTCTTCAACAGCGCCGAGCAAGGGGGACAATTCTCCAGCGCGGCGCACACCCCCTTACGCTGCGATAGCCGGGCCAGCACCGTCTCGCCCGGCGGCTACATGGTGCCCAAAGGGTCGGCTTCTTTCCAACCCTCGCCCGAAAATTGCCGGCAGTTCCCCGGTGCCGCGCCGTGGGCTTTCCGGCAAGGCTATGGTGGGTTGGACTGGAGCTCGGAGGCCTTCAGCCAACTCTACAACCCGGGCTTCGAGTGCCACCTCAACGAGCCCAACGTCATCCTGGACATCTCCAACTACACCCCGCAGAAAGCCAAGCAGCAGACGGTCTCGGAGACCTTCTCCGAATCCTCTTCCGACAGCACCCAGTTCAACCAGCCGGCCGGCTACCGGCGCGCCAACAGCGAGGCCTCCTCCAGCGAGGGCCAGTCCAGTCTCTCCAGCCTGGAGAAGCTGATGATGGACTGGAACGAGGCGTCCTCCGCCCCGGGCTACAACTGGAACCAGAGCGTCCTCTTCCAGAGTAACTCCAAACCCGGTCGGGGCCGACGGAAGAAGGTGGACATGTTCGACACCTCCCACCTGAACTTCTCCTCCTCTTCCTCCTCCTCCTCCGTGTATCCCTCCAAGAGGAGCACGGGACCCCGGCAGCCCCGGGGTTCCAGGGGGGCTTGTGCCTCCAAGAAGGAGAGGGGGACGGGCAAGGCCAAGTTCCCCACCAAGTCGCAGGCGGTCAACCCCCTCTTCCAGGAGAGCACGGACCTGGGCTTGGACTACTACAGCGGGGACAGCAGCATGTCCCCCCTGCCCTCCCAGTCCCGGGGCTTCGGGGTGGGCGAGCGGGACCCCTGCGACTACGCCGGCCCTTACTCCATGAACCCTTCCACCCCTTCGGACGGGACCTTCGTCCAAGGTTTTCAGAGCGACTCCCCCGGTTTGGGGCAGCCGGATTTGGAGAGCAAGCACTTCCCTGCCCTCCCGCACCAGCTGGCCGCCCCCCCCGGCCAGCAGACTGTCTTCGAGGCCGGCTTGCAGAAAGCCTTCTCGCCCAACTGCTCCCCGACCTTGGCCTTCAAGGAGGACCTCCGGGCGGGCGACCTCCGCAAGCTGCCCGCCTGCGACTCGCTCAAACACAGCATGCAGGGGGGGGCCCTGCCCCACGCCCCCCACCTGGCTTGCCGCGATCTCCCCATGCCTCAACCCCACTACGATTCCCCCAGTTGCAAAAACCCACCTTACTGGTATTCCCCCAACGCCAGCACCCGCAGCCCCTCGTACGACGGCAAAGGGGGGGCCGGTATGCTGGTGGACTTCATGGGTAGGACGGACCCCCCGTGTCTCAACCCCCACTTGAGCAGCCCGAGCGGCGCCCACCCCTCCAAGGGCGAGAAGGAGCCCTTGGAGATGGCCCGGGCGCACCACCGAGGACCCTACGCTTGTCCCTTGATCAATGACTTGAACATCTCCCCCGTCCCGAGAGACTCAATGCTGCAGCTGCAGGACAACTACAGGTACCCCAGTTTTGCACCCCAAGGGCACCCCGTCATGGCCCCCCCCCAGAAGAGCGGGTTTTTGGGCCCCATGGTAGAGCAACAGCACCCCGAGGACACTTTTACGGTCACCTCATTGTAGTGTCTGCTGACGTGCCAACCGGACAACGAGGTTTTGTTACAGGGTAGGTGGGGGAAAGCCCTCGGGGCGAGGGGTAGGGGGGTCCGGGGTGGGGTGGGGAAATGGGGCGCACCCCCCCCCCCCCGCCCCCCTCCCCGGGCCCTTCTCATCGTGTGTTTCCCTTCCCATCCCCCTCCCCCCCCCTTTTTCCCCTTTCTCTGTGTTGTGTTTCTCTTGCAGAGGTAATTTAGCCAGCACTTTTTTTCTGGAACACTTTTCAAGTTCTGTATTTAACTGGGATTGGAACCGTTTGTTTGTTTTCTAAAAAAAAAAAAAAAAAAAAAAAAAAAAAAGGAAAAAAAAAGGAAAAAAAAAGGAAAAAAAAAGTTAAAAAACAAAAGGAAAAAAAAATATAATAACGGACGAAGAGAGAAAAAAAAAAAAAAAACCCACCCGTTTTTTTCCCCCCCCTCCCAACACCTCCGCGCTCAAACCCGCTCCGCCTGCCTTGGCTCTGCTTTCCGGACTGCCGCCCCCCCGCCTCCCGCCCCGCAGCAGGACAATCGGACGGATGGACGCATGGATGGACAGATGGACGGCACCGACACCCCCCGCCCACACACACACCCCCCCCACCACCCCACCCCCCCAAAATCCCCCCAGCGCAGGGCAGGGGCGCTGGCAGGGGGGCAGGAGGCGACGCGGGGCCTGGGGGTCAGCGGCTGGGTGCCCCCTGCCCGTAGCCTGGCCGGGGGGCCAAGGCAGCCCCCTTGGCCACCAACCCCCACCCCCACCCTGGGGTTTGGGGGGGGTGGGGGGGGGTCTGGTTGGGGTATTTTTTTTTTTTTTCTTTTCCCTCCCGTCCGCTCGCTTGCCGGGGGTGTTTTTTCTTGCCGGATGGACGCCGAGGGGTGTTTGGGAGAGCTGACCCCCAGCAGGCTCTGGCGGCTTCGCCAGCGGGGCTCAGAGATGCCACCCGTCACCCGGTAAGTGCCACCCAAGTCCCCACCCGATGCTCGTCCCCCTGGGAGGGGCGGTGTGGGGTGGGGGGAACGCCGGGGGGCAGCGGGGGTGAGCTGTGCCCTCCGGTGGGGTTTCTAACCCAAATGGCACCCAGTGAGGTTCGCCCACCGGGTGCCCCCAGCCCCTACGAGCATCAGGCTGGGGGGCCCCATCTGCCCCAGGGTCTGGGGGGGCAGAGGCTGGGGTGGTGGGGTGCCGGAGCCCAGGGTGCGCTGCGTGACAGACCCCGGGGTGGTGGGGTGCTGGGTGCTGAACGCTGGGTGTGCCACAGCTCGGGGCGGGCGGGGGGGGGTGGGAGGTGGGTGCCCCAGAGTTCTGGGTATGTGGGTGACATGTGGGGGGTGGGCAGGACCCCAGGCCCCTGGGTATGTGGGTACCAGACCCACGGGTAGGTGGGTGCCATGTGGGGGGTGAGCAGGACCCCAGACCCCTGGGAACGTGGGTGCCATGTGGGGGGTGAGGAGGATGCCAGACCCCTGGGTATTTGGGTGCCACTTGGGGGGTGATAAGGACCCCAGACCCATGGGTATATGGGGGGTGAGCAGGACCCCAGACCCCTGGGTAGGTGGGTGACAGATGGGGGGTGATCAGGACCCCAAACCCCTGGATATATGGGTGCTAGATGGGGGTGATCAGGACCCCAGACCCCCAGGTAGGTGGGTGCCATGTGGGGGGTGAGGAGGACCCCAGACCCCTGGATATACGTGGGGTGAGCAGGACCCCAGACCCCTGGGTGTGTGGGTGCTGGCTGTGGGGTGAGCAGGACCCCAGACCCCTGGGAATGTGGGTGCCATGTGGGGGGTGAGGAGGACCCCAGACCCCTGGGTATTTGGGTGCCACTTGGGGGGTGATAAGGACCCCAGACCCATGGGTATATGGGGGGTGAGCAGGACCCCAGACCCCCGGGTTGGTGGGTGCCATGTGGGGGGGTGAGCAGGACCCCAGACCCCTGGGTACATGGGTGCCGGATGGGGGGTGAGCAGGACCCCCGCCTGTGGGTCTCCATCCCTCCACCGCGGGGGGCTCCCACCACCCATTTTCCACCGAGCGGGTGCCCCGGGACCCCCAACCTCACCCCCGGCCCCCCCAGCCAGGCCCGGGGGGGCCGCGGCGGTGGGCCACTCACCCTTTTCTCACCTCTCCCACCCCCCCCCCGACACCCCGACCTCCACCAGCCTGCCCGCCAGCCACAGCACCCTCGGCCCCGCGCCCCCCACCCGTCCCGGCCACCGGCGCAGAGAGGAGAGGAGGGGGTCACCGCCGGCGGGGTACCCCGACCCCCGTCGCCCCCCCAGCTTCGCCTGCCGGCCCCCCACTTCGGCCGTGGCGCCGGCGCCGCGTTCTCTCTCCTCCCGACCAGAAGCAGAGGCGGTGGCGGGGGGGGGGGACTGGGTGGGGGGGGAGACTCTCTTTGAAATTTTATTTTATTTTCTTTGATTTGAGGTTTTTTTGGTTGTTTTTTTTTTTTATTTGCCGAATTTTTCATTTTCTGCACAAAACCAGCAATTGTAAATAACTTTTGAAGAAAAGAAGGAAAAGAAAAAAAAAAAAAAAAAAAAAAAAAGAAAAGGAGGGGGGGAAAAAAAATAATGTTTAAGGACAAAAAAAAAAAAAATTTAAAAAGCTGAAAATTCACGGAAAAAAAGAAAAATTAAAAGAGGGAGAGAGAGAGAGAGAGAGCCGCGCACCGGAGGGAGAATCGCAAAAGTGCCGGAGAGGCGAATACGCAGGAGAGAAGAGCAAAAACCCACCAGTATGCACTGAGAAAAAAAAAAAATAAATAAAAAAAAGAATAAAAAAAAAAAATTTATTTACAGGTCGAGCGACGGGGGGAAAAAAAAAAGTAAAAAAAAAAAAAAAAGGAACAATAACCCTATTTATTGTATATAATGTTTTATTATAAATCGTGTCTTGTATATTGCATTCTGTACATCTGCTGTGGTTTTGTGGTGTGCAACTTGCATGGGCTCCGTGGGTTTCCGTTGCCTTTTTTTAAAACGCCGCCGCCGATTTGAGTTTTATTTTTTATTATTAATTATTATTATTATTATTAATTATTATTATTATTATCGAGAAGAAGAACGAGGCGGGTTTGAGGGGGGATTTGGGGGGTTTGGTTTGGTTTGGTTTGGTTTTTTCCCGCTCGGGTTTTTGTTTTTTTTTTTCCGGTTCGTTTTTGGTTTTGGCAGTACACACCCAAAGATCCAAATTTGTATTAAAAAAACAAAAAAAAAACAAACAAAAAAAAACCCCAAAAAACCCCACAACAACAACAGCAAAAAGAAAAAAAAGAGTTTAAAAAAGAAAAAAAAAAAAAACGACAAAAAAAATTAAAAAAAAAAAAAAAGAAAGAAAGAGAAATCAATCACACACCCTCTCGGGGCGGGGGGGGGGCCGGGCATGGTCTGGGGCAAAGGTTGGGGAGGGGGGGGCCACCGGTTTTCCTGTGGCCCCCAAGGCGGCGGCGGCGATAAGCTCAGGGGGTGGGTGCACATGTGGGTGCCGGGGGCGGGGGGGGGGGATGGAGTGGCGAAGTAGGGGGGGGGGGGGCTCTCCTTCCCCCCCCCCCTTCCTGCTCGTGTGTTTTCCCCCCTCCCCCGGGGTTTGGCAACTTCTGTACAGCTTGGATTGTGCAAAAAAAACCAACAACGACAACCCCCCCAAAAAAAAAGAGAAAAAAAAAAAATGCAAAACCCACCCTGAAATGGGGGGGGGGGGGGGGGAAGAAAAGGGGGGGGGTGGTGGGAAAAACACCCCCACCTGGATAAAATAGCCCCCCCCCCCCCCCCGTTTGCCCCCCATCGCCATCCCGTGCTGCCCGTCCCCAGCTGACCTGCGCAGTGCTTGAGCGGCCCCCCCCCCCCCTCCCCCCGTCAAGGCGAGCCCCCCCCCGGCCCCCCGCTCTTCCCCTCGACGGGTCTTTTTGTGTTATTTAGGAAGGAATTTTTAATAGGCACTTTTTTTATATTAAAAAAAAAAAAAAAAAAACCAAAACCAAAACCCTATATATTGAGCCATGGCCGCTGCTTTCTTGCTTCTCTTTGGCTGTGCCGAGGGGGGGCGGGGGGGGGACACGGGACACGACACTGGAGGGAGGCCGACACACGTCCCCGTCCCCCCCACCCGGCCCTTGGATTTGGGGGGGATGCCAGGATCCGGCCTAAGGTGGGAATTGCGGCCAGAAAGGTGAATTTTGGTGCATTTCGGGGTGCGGCGTGGCACGGGGGGGGGTCCCGCTGCTGCTCCCCCCCCCCCCGCCCCCCCCCAGGATGGGGTGCCAACGCGGCTCCTGGGGGACATGGCCTGGGTAGCACCTGGAGCGCACCAGGGATTCGCCGCCCTCCCCGGTCCCCCTGCTTGGGGCTGTGGGTGCAGGAGTTGTGCCTGGGGGGGGGGGGTTTCTTCCGACGGGCAGGGGGGGTGGGCACCACCCCCCCCCCGGCACCCATGGGCATCACCAGGGACATTGCCGGGGTGGCCGGTGGCACCTGGAGCATGTTGGGGACTCGCTGCCCTCCCCGGTCACCCTGCTCAGGGCTGTGGGTGCAGGAGGTATTGCTGGGGGGGGGGGTGTCTTTCTTTTACCAGGTGGGATGGGTGCTACCCCCCCGAGTGCCCACCCCCCCAGCACCCATGGGGGTCCTGGGGGACATTGCCAGGGTGGCAGGTGGCACCTGGAGCACGCCGGGGACTCCGCCGTCCCCATTCACCTCCTGCTCAGGGCTGTGGGTGCAGGAATTATTGCTGGGGGGGTTTCCTCTGCTAGGCAGGGTGGGTGCCCACCCCCCCCCCGGCACCCATGGGGGTCCTGGGGGACATTACCAGGGTGGCCGGTGGCACCTGGAGCACGCCAGGGAATCCGCCGTCTCCGTTCACCTCCTGCTCAGGGCTGCGGGTGCAGGAATTATGGCTGGGGGGGTTTCCACCACCAGGCAGGATGGGTGCCCACCCCCCTGCCCACCCCCCTGGCACCCATAGGGGTCCCATGGGACATTGCCAGCGTGGCCGGCGGCACCTGGAGCACACTGGGGACTCGCTGCCCTCCCAGTCACCTCCTGCTCAGGGCTGTGAGCGCAGGAGTTATTGCTGGGGGGGGGGGGTTCCTCTGCTAGGCTGGATGGGTGCTCACCCCCCCCAGCACCCAGGGGGGTCCCGGGGGACATTGCCAGAGTGGCCAGTGGCGCCTGGAGCGTGTTGGGGACCCCCTGCCCTCCCCAGTCACCTCCTGCTCAGGGCTGTGGGTGCAGGAGTTATTGCTGGGGGGGGGTTCTGCCACCAGGCAGAATGGGTGCCCACCCCCTCCCTGGCACCTATGGGGGGTCCCCGTGTCGCAGCCGGGGCGGCGGGGGCGGGGGGGACACACACACGCAGACAGACACAGGGCCGCAAGACAGCTTTGTGGCGATGGATGGGGGAAAGCGGCAACGCCATAAAGAAGCAAAAGGGAGAAAAAAAAAATAATTAAAAAAAAAAAAACCCAATCAAAATACTATTAAAAAAAATAATCAAAAAAAAAAAAATCAAAAAATCCCCCCCCCCAACTTTTACAGGACTGGGAAGGCGAAGGCTTGCAGCATCCTCCGGGCGAGGAGGAGGAGGTGGCGGGGAGCCGTGGGGGGGGGAGATGGGGACGGGGAGGGGGGGGGACCGGCTACCTGTGGGTGGGAGAGGTTGGCGATCCCGGCGGGGTCAGGGCTGCTGCAGCGAAGAGCTTGTGCAGCGCTGGGGGGGGGGGGGGGGGGGGGGCGGCGGGGGGGCGGGGGGGGGGGGAGGAGGTTGGGGGGGAGGCAGGAGGTTGCTATGGAGAAGAACACACGGTGCATACTGATGGCCGGGGGGGCGGGGGGGGTGGTGTGGAGGGGGAGTTGAGGGGGGGGGGGCGGGGGGGGAGCGGGGCTGCCAGCGCCGCCGCAGCCTGGGAAGATGCCGGTGTTGTGCGGGGAGAGCCCGGGGCGGGGGGGGGATGCTGGGGGACCCCCTCCTTGCTGGGCTGGGGGACCAGTAAAGCCCCCCTGCCCCCCCCGGGACATGCAGCTGGGTGGCACCAAGGGTTCAACGCAGGGTTCAACCCCCCCACACACCCCCCCCCTGCAGCGTTACAGGGTGCGAGGGGCACCCAGAGCACCCAGCCGGGCTCATGGGACCCCCCCCACTCCCCCACCCCGCACCCCGGGGGTGCCGGGAGGGAGACGGGGCGGGTGCCGGTCCCTGTGCCCCAGGTGAATGTGGTTGGGTGTTTGGAGGGGGCTGTATTTCCACCCCCCCCCACCCCAGGGCCCTGCAAGTGCCCCTGAGCGTTGCAATGGGGGGGCTCGGGGGGGGGGGCATGGGGGGTGCTCTGTGTGCTGGTGGGTCACGGACCCTCCCCAGCGCTTGGGGGTGTTGGGCGGCCGCGTGTGTGCATGGGGTGTCCCCGCTGGGGACGAGACGGGTCCCACAACGCAACCACAACTCCGCAGGGGACAAACTTGGGGGGGGGGGACACACATTGCTCCTTTGTACCCCCCCCCAAGGTGGGTGAGCTGGGGGAGGTGACGGTGAGGGCTGGGGGGCTCTGTTGGCGCAGGGGGGACCCTGCAGAAGACGCTGCCTCCCCGCCCCGGGGTCCCATGGGTGCCACGCTCACTGTGAGCACCCTGGTGCTGGGTAGGTTTTTTTTTTTGGGGGGGGGTCACTTGCACCCCGAGTGCCCCACACTGGAGCTTCAGCCAGGGACCCCCATCTGCTTCCCGTGGGCTGGTTCCCGCTGGGCTCCCGGTGGCCTCATCCAGGTTGGGCCATGCCAGGATGACCTTGAGGGTGCTGGCACAGCTGGTGGTTGCCTCCCCCCACCCCTGGGTGCTCCCCCCACCCCCCCAGGGTGGCTGCAGCACTGGGAGGCTGCTGGTGGGGAGGGGATGGAGGCTGGAGCACCCCTTCCCGCGGTCCTCGCGCAGGGTGTAGGCAGGGTGCTGTGGCCAGGGAGAAAGGCGGGGGTGGGGGGGGCACCCCATTGCTATGCTGTCACCAAACACCCCCGAGGGTGACGTTGCTCAATGGGGAAACTGAGGCACGGGAGGAGGGGAGGGGAACGGGGTCATCCCTGCCCACGCCACGGCTCTGCCTGCATCCTGCACCCATCCTGCGGATGCCGGACCCCCCCCCTCCGGCCATCTGCCCCACCGCCGTTCCTGGAGGGGGGTGTCTTTTGGGGACTGTTCCCACCTTGGCTCCATCGCCATGCTTCCCACCAGCATCGAATTCGCTCTTTTCCCCTGATTTCCACACCACACACACCCCCCCCCCCCCGGCCCTCTTTCCTTTCAGGTCACCAAAAGCAGCGGCGAAGGAGGACGAAACCCGCCGTGGCCTGATGAAACTCCCCCCCCCCCGGCAAAGCGGGTGCAAACGAACGCAAGCCCGCTGGTGGCACTGGGGCGAGCTGGGAGAGACACCCCCCCCCCGGCCCCGGGGAGGTAAATCCCTCTGGGAAGCATCTCCTGGCACGGCCACGGCCTCGCCGGGCACGGCTGGCTGCTCGGAGCACAGCTTGATTTTATTTATTTTCTTTTTTTTTTTTTTTTTCCTCCTTTTCTTTTCTTTTTTCTTTTTTTTTCTTTCTTTTTTTTTTTTTTTTTTTTTTTTAAAGACTCAATTAAATCTATCAAGCAGCGTGTGCCGTTTCTGAGGCTGAAAAGCCTCGTGATTGGGCTGATTGCTGGGGGGTTTATCAGCGCAGCCCAGCGTCGCTGCCGTGCCCGGCTCTCGCCCGGCTTTTGCCAGCGTCGGGGTGGGGTGGGGTGGGGGGGGTGGGGGTTGAAAGGAGAAAAGACTTCAAAATTTGGTGAGGAAATGGTCATTTTCCTACTTATTATTTGCGCAATATGGGTTTATCGAAGGTTTCTGGATGACGCTCGCAGGGACACGCGGGGGGATGCCGGCACAGCCGCGCTGCCACGCGGTGCCCCAGGGTGATGTGGGATGAAGTGGGAAAGGAAAGGTGGGTCCCCGGGCGCCTGGCTGTACCTGTCACGCCACCTCCCCGGGATGGAAATGATTATTTTAATTAAGCGGCTCTGCTGGGAAGGAGGTTTCTGGCCTCTCATCATGCTAACGATGCCGGTGCTGGTGCTTGGGGCCCAGTGACGCTGCAGGACGATGGGAACAAGGGATGCTCCGTGTCCTGGGTACCAGTAGAGGGGTACCAACGGCGAGCCGGAGCTTTGCCCGCGTGTGCCGTGGGGAACATGGCTCGTTGTGCCACGGTGGGGATCCGGCATGTGCCGGGGTGGGGAGGGAAGGCAGCTTTGCCGCCATTTCGACTTTTTCCATCCCCTTGGAAACAAGGCAGGAATTTGCCCTCCTCCCCCTGCCCATCGCATGGGGATGGATCCCGGGAGGGCGGAAAAAGGCTGGGGAAATGCCCCCCCCCGTTCCCGGGGAGGCGAGGGGTGAGGACGGTTTTCGTGGATTCACACGTGTTGCGCGCCCAGCCCCGGCACCGGGAAACACCCGGGATGCCCATCCCTGTGCCAAGCTCACGCCGGTCCAAGCACCCGGCACCCGGCTCAGCCGCTGCCCCCCGGCACCCGGAGCCGGGGCCAGGACCACGTCGCCCACCCCAGCCCTGGGGTCTGACCCCGGGGAGGGGCGGGGGGACAGCGGCGGGGACCCTGCTTTCACCCCGCGGGACCGGAGCCGCCTGGAGCTGCCCAGGAGGTTTGGACACCCCCTTCTCCTTCAAATTAATGGCTGTGCCGTGAAGAAAATTGAAGCCATTATTCTTAGCTCGCATCCTTTATACCCACCAACTTCAACCACTTGACATGCTAATCACAAGCTAACGAGGAAGGGAGGCGATTTCCCACGTCAGACCTGCAATCCAGTGCATCTGGCAGCCCGGGGTGGCGAGCATTTCGTGATTGGGGGTCACCGGCACCCCCTGCCCCACCGCCGGCACCCCTGCTGCCCCACCGGCCCTTCCCGCCGCCAGCCCCCCGGGCAAACAGCCCCTTTAGCCCTGTCGAAGCCCCCCTCCCCACACACACGCACCCCATGGCTGGCGTCACCCCATGCTGTCCTTGGCCCCCGCTGCGGGACAGCCGGGGAGGGGGCGCGGGGCGGTGATGGCGGTGGTCCCCAGGGCCGTCCCGCCGCAGGCAGCCCGTGCCACGTCCCCGCCATCGGATCAGCCTCCTGCGCCGGCAGCGGGGGCGGCGCGGAACCCAGCTGGACGACCAGACCACCCCTGCTTTTCCCAGAGGAAGGGCCAGGCCCTTGGAAGCTATTTCCACCCCCCACCCCCCCGCACCGTGTGTGTGTGTGTGTGTGTGTGTGTCCCACCCTCCTTCCGCTCCGCCAGCAGCAGCTCGGGGCCCCGTACGCGCCCCCCCCCCACCCCGCTCTCGGGTCCAGCTGAGCCCTGGCGCACTCATTGCACCCGCCTGCCCATCCCCAGCCACCCCGGAGGCTGGATTCATCCCAGCCGCCGGCCTGAGCAGAAAGCTCTGGAGTCCATTAACATTCCCCCGAGCGATCTAATCCCCCTCTCTGCCCTAGCTCTGGCTTTTACTCCGTTTTAATCAAGCCCAGCCTGGCGCCTTTTAAATAACCGGGGGGGGGGGGGGTGGGTTGCACCCCTGCACGGCACATGGGTGCTGCCGTCCCCGGTGGAAGGAGGCAGGCGGGTGGGTGGGTGGGTGGGGGGGAGAAGGCAGGGGGCGGCCGGGGGCAGAGCGTTTTGCAGAGGTCTCCGCTCTCCAGTAATTTTAAAAGGCGTTTTGGAGCCGGAGGAGCTGAGATCAGCAGAGCGGGGGCCAGGAAAGCCGGGGAATAAAAGCAAAGGCTATTGCAGGGGTTGTTATTAATATTTGCTGGCTGATGATGGCTGGAGGCGGCGGGGGGGGGTGGGGGGGTGGGAGTGGGGGGGGTGGGGGTGTAGGCTATGCGCCCGCCCCATGGGGAAAAGGCAGGCTCCCCATGGAGGGAGGGGGATTTGGCAGCCGGACCCCGCTGGGTTCCTTCCCGGCACCCGGGGATGGGGTGGGGGGGTGGTGGTGGGGGTGGTGGTGGTTGGGGGGGGGATGCAGGAGCCGTGCCAGTACTCCCGGGTGCTGCGGGGCCCCGGCTGGGGCGCGAGGCGATGCTTTCCGCACCGACACCCCTAAACCAAAGCCTCGGGGCACAGCCGGAGTGTGTCGGGGGGGGCAGGGGGCAGGACCCCCCTTAGGGGTGGGGGCACCCAGGGGATGTCCCCCTTGGGGGCCAGAAGGGTGCGAGGGGAGGGCACCCACGGGGGTCAGCCTGCAGGGGCTTCACCACGTCCCTGCTGCAAAGGGAGCAGGAGCCTAGGGGAGCAGAGCCCCCATGGGGGTCCCGGATGCGACCCCCCCTGCTGTGGAGGGGGCAGCTGGGACCCCCCAGGCGGGTCTGGGGGCTCTGCGGGGCCGTGGTGGCCAAAGGAGCCAGGACCGGTGCCGGTTCCCCCTAGGCTGGCTGGGGGGGGGGGGATTTGTTGGTGCTGGGGCGGAGGGGGGAACCAGGGGGCAGCACGGGGGGTTTTGGGGGGGCAAAGCGTGAGCCCGAGCGTTTGTTTTTGCGGGGGCCCCGGCGGTGCGGAGTTATCAGCGGCGGCAGAAGCGCGGTGCTTCCCGGCCGGGTGTGCACGCCGGCTCCTCGGGGAGGGATTAGGGGGATTATATTATTATTTGTTATCACTGAGGGGGGAGAAGGAAGGGAAAAAAAAAAAAAAAAGAAAAAAAAAGAAGAAACCTCCATCGCTGTGGACTCGGCCTAATCGGAGCAGAGATTAGCTCCCTGCCTCCCCCAGGCCGGGCTGGGACGGGTCTCACAGGCACCGGGGCTGCCTGGGATGGGGGAGTCCGGGGGGGCTGCCCTGCGCCTGTCCTGCCGGCAGCGGGGTGGCATGGGGCCAGTGGGTCCCCGGGAGCCGCCTCGCCTGCGAGCCACGTGTGGGACCGGATTTTGAAGGCGATGGTTACTGCCCGAAGCGGTTGGCGGAAGAAATGGCGGCTCCTCTTCCAGCATCACCCCGGGACCGCGGGGACTGTCACCCTCGGCCAGGCGCGGTGGCACCCCAGCCCTGGGAGGGGAGGGACCATCCCCATGGTTTGGTGCAGGACAAGGCGGGAGTGATGCTCTGTCCCGGGGATGGCGAGAGCCGCCTCGAAGGCTGCCGGCGAGGGCGAGCTCGTGGCCATGGCTGTGGTTTTCCATCTCCTCTGGCCGTGGCGGGGGGATCCTGACAGGCCTGGGGGGGAGCAGCAGCTCAGGGGGTTTGTGCCTCCCCTGGCATCGGGATGAGGGCGAGTGCCCCCAGCGACACCCCAGCATCCCCGGAGGATGAGGACAAACTTGGCTGCGGTCCCCCCGTCCTGCACACCCCAGGTAACTGGCTCCCAGCCCTGAGCCGCAGGGTGAGAATTGAGCCCCGGGAGGAGCCAAGATGGGTGCCCGGGCAACCCCGGGGCTCCCAACGGGTGAATCTCTCCCCGCCGCAGCGCTGGGACGTGTTGGTGGCCCTTCCTCCCCATTTTCAGCCACCTTCGCCTTCCTCTCGCAGCCGCTGCGTGGTGAGCGGTGAGGGATGCCACTGCCAGGCTGCTGGGAAAGATGGGTGGCTCGGTGGGGTGACAAGCCATGGGGTGATGTACCATGGGGTGACAAACCATGGGGTGATGTGCCACAGGGTGACATGCCATAGGGTGATATGCCATGGGGTGACAAACCATGGGGTGATATGCCATGGGGTGGCATGCCATGGGGTGACGTGCTATGGGGTGATGTGCCATGGGGTGATGAACCAAGGGGTGACGTGCCATGGGGTGACGTGCCATGGGGTGATGTGCCATGGGGTGACGTGCTATGGGGTGATGTGCCATGGGGTGATGTGCCATGGGGTGACAAACCATGAGGTGATATGCCATGGGGTGATGAACCATGGGGTGACAAACCATGGGATGGCATGCCATGGGGTGACATGCCGTGGGGCATCCCCGGGGGTGCAGGGGATGGAGGCTGGGCTGAGACGGGGTGCTTGGGGGCACGCTGGCATGCGAGGACGCAGGGGAGACTCGGCAAGTCAGCGTGGGCTCTGCCAGCCCCACGCCTGCCCCCCGTAAGGGCTGGCAGGGGAGCAGGAGGATGAGGAGGGTCCAGCTGAGCCAGGTCCCCATGAACGTCAAAATTTTGGGATTCCCAAGCGTTGTGAGCCTCCCCTGGTGAGCATCCCCTGCCCGGTGGGCTCCGGTGGGCTGGGGATGGAGATGGAGGTGCCCTGGGGCACCCGGCACAGAGGGGCCACCCCTGCCCTGCTCCCCGCCAGCTCCATGGGTCACACCGTGGGGCAGAGGAGGTGTGGGGCCTCTCCAGGAGCCAGTGTGGCCATCTCAGGAGATCAGGTTGGTTTTTTCCCCCCCTCTTTAAGCCCCCAGCTCTGTCTGCTGGGCCGGGA
The DNA here is from genome assembly GCF_964199755.1 of Larus michahellis. NCBI lineage: Eukaryota > Metazoa > Chordata > Aves > Charadriiformes > Laridae > Larus > Larus michahellis. The sequence continues at coordinate 4,677,011 of NC_133914.1, read as the reverse complement.
GTCCCCCAAGGCCATCCTCACTCATTACGCTGCAGCTCCCAAGTGCACGTCTCGATTTTTTTTTTTTTTTTTTCCCTTCAAAACCCCCAGTTTCCAGCAAGCGGAGGCCGAGGCAGGTTCAAACGTGGGGCGCGGGCATGGGACAAACCCCTCTGCGATTTTGCCTTGCCTGTAGCGAGGCCGAAGCCGCCGCCGCCACCGCCGCCGCCGCAGAAAGCCCGTCATTAGAGCTGCTTCCGCGCACCCTTTCCGCTGATGGACCGCGCTATTTTCTTTAGTCTTTTATTTACACTTTATTGCTCTTGTTTTTGCACCGGCAAGCGCTGCTGGAGTGCACAGAAATCCTTCAGATCTCGGCTGGCAGCAGAGCTCTGCCTAATCATAGTCATTATCTGGAAGCAGGTAATGGGCATCTTTCCCATGTTAATTTGAAAACAGAATCGGCGAGAGCAGGACACCGGGGACGGAGCACGTTCCCGGCAGCCGCCGCTGCCTTCGCATGATTTTTGGGTGCCGGTGGCTTCGGTGGGTGCTGGCCGCCAGGCAAGGGTGGGTTTTGGGATGGGGACACACGCAACCCTGAGCACAACAGCTTGTGCCGAGCCTCGCGGCTCGATAAATCAGCCGGGAAGGGGTTGCTGGCCGGCATCCCGCATGGCCAGAGCCTGTCCTTGCTGCCACAGCAATAAAATCCCCCTGGCCTTGTTTTTTTGGCAGCGAGGAGGATGGCGTCTCTCTCTCCTCCCCGCCGCAACCCTCAGAACTTGCCCCCGGCTCGGCCCAGCGTGGCTGGGTCCTTCATTAACAAGGACTCGTCCCTTTTATCCCCATCGGCGGGAGGGGACGGGGATGGAGGTGAGAGGCGAGGATTTCTCCCGGGGCCGGGAGGGGAAGGCTGGGTGGCGTTGGAGTTTCGTTTGCTGAGATACCATTAACGAGTGAGCAAAGGTTGCGGAGTCTCCATGGAGACAAGACAGCAAGCGAGACGGAGCGGGTGTGCAGCTGAGGTTAGAGCTGATTAGTAAATGTCAGCGGCGCAGCAACTGCCCGCCGCCACGCTGGCTCGGGGACCCGGCGGGCAGCGGGTGCCCCGGGCACCCCACGCACCCCTGGGTACCTCGTCTGCATCCCGGGCACCCTGCGCAACCCGTCCCTCCTGTGTGCCCCGCTGCATTCCAGACAACCCGTCCATCCCATGCACCCTGTGTGTCCTCTGCATCTTGGGTACCACCTGCATCCCACGCGCTCCATGTGTCCTCTGCATCCCATGCACCCTGTGCACCCCGTCCATCCCATCTGCTCCATTGCATCCCGGGTACCCTGTGCATCCCACGCACCCCATGTGTCCTCTGCATCTTGGGTGCCACCTGCATCCCATGCGCTCCGTGTGTCCTCTGCATCCCCGGCACCCTCTGTGCCCCATCCATTCCATGTGCTCCATTGCATCCTGGGCACCCCATGCATCCCATGCACTCCATGTGGCCTGTGCACTCCATCCATCCCGTGTGCCCCTTTGCATCCCGGGTACCCTGTGTATCCCACGCGCTCCATGTGTCCTCTGCATCCTGTCCAACCCCTGTGCCCCATTGCATCCCAGGTACCCCGTTCATCCCATGCACCCCATGTGTCCTCTGCATCTTGGGTACCACCTGCATCCCACGTGCTCCATGTGTCCTCTGCATCCCATGCACCCTGTGCACCCCGTCCATCCCATCTGCTCCATTGCATCCCAGGTACCCCATGCACCCCATGTGTCCTCTGCATCTTGGGTACCACCTGCATTCCATGTGCTCCATGTGTCCTCTGCATTCCAGGCACCCTCTGTGCCCCATCCATTCCATGTGCTCCATTGCATCCTGGGCACCCCATGCATCCCATGCACTCTATGTGGCCTGTGCACTCCATCCATCCCGTGTGCCCCTTTGCATCCCGGGTACCCTGTGTATCCCATGCACCCCATGTGTCCTCTGCATCTTGGGTACCACCTGCATCCCATGTGCTCCATGTGTCCTCTGCATCCCCGGCACCCTGTGCACCCCGTCCATCCCATGTGCTCCATTGCATCCCGGGTACCCTGTGCATCCCATGCACTCCATGTGTCCTGTGCATTCCATCCATCCCTTGTGCCCCATTGCATCCCGAGTACCCCATGCATCCCATGCACCCCGTGTGTCCTGTGCATCTTGGGTACCACCTGCATCCCACGCGCTCCATGTGTCCTCTGCATCCTGTCCAACCCGTGTGCCCCACTGCATCCCGGGTACCCTGTTCATCCCATGCACTCCGTGTGTCCTCTGCATCCCGGGCACACTGTGCACCCCGGCCATCCTGTGTGCCCCATTGCATCCCAGGTATGCCATGCACTCCATGTGTCCCGTGCGCCCCATCCATCCCATGTGCCCCATTGCATCCCAACATGCCCCATGCCCCCCGGGTACCCCATGCATCCCACACACCCCAAGTACCCTGAGCACCCTGAGCATCCCACATAATCCAGGCACCCCATGTGTCCTCTGCATCCCGGGCACCCTGTGCACCCCGTTCCATCCCATGTGCCCCATTGCATCCTCTGTGCACCATGCATCCCATGCATCTGGGTACCCCCTGTACCCTGGGCATCCCACATGCCCCACACATCCATGGGGCACATCCTGGTGCCCCATGCACCCAGGCACCCCAGCTCATGGCTGGGGCCCAGACTGATGCCAGGGTGTCGTGGTCCATGGGAACCAGGGATGCAGGAGAAGCCTGGAACACGCCGTTAGGTGCACATTTCCAGAGCATCCTCACAGCTCTGGCGCCAACAGCTCCAGCTCCTTTCCCTGGATGGCCCTGGCTCCTTTCCCACAGGGAGCAGGGATGCAGCTGGAGCTGCTCTGCCCTCATGCCACGCTGCCGTATGCTGCAGGGGCTCCTCAGCCATTTTGTGACATGCAGGAATGGGATGGCGGGGCTGGGACAGCAGCAGTCGGCCGGGGAGGGGACACCCGAGGCTCCCCAGTGGGTGACTCCAGGATCGCTTGGTCACCATCCCTGGGCAAGGACGTGGCCTTGGGGCAGCACACAGGCTGCGATAAGCTGCCACCTCCTCTCTCCCGTGCAGGATGACCCCTCTCCCCCTCTTCCTCACGCAGAGGAAGGCTGAGGCTGGACCTGCTGCATCCCACCTCATTTTTGGCAGAAGCCAAGCCCAGGCTGAGGGAAGCTGGGTTGGGATGAAGCCGGAGGTGGGGGCAGCAGTTTGTGCCAGGGTCTGCCTGGGGTTATCAGGGGCTTGGAGCCCAGCTGGGAGGGAGGCGGGAGGCAGGAGCAGCCCAGCTGCCCTTCCCCATCCCCGGGAGCATCATTTACCTCCAGCAAAACGCAGGGAGGCACCTGGCAGGCGAGAGCATCCCTCTTGCAGAGAAACAAGTGTCAGGGGGTACCGCGGCGAAGGCGGCGAGGGGGGGTGGGGAGGGGGGTTGGATCCTGCAATTTAGCAGGTATTATTCGGCAGCTATAAACAGAGCCTCTCACACAGCCGGGGAGAGATAAAGGTTGCAGTGCAGATACAGATTAGGTGGTTCCCTTGAGGCTGTGACACCTTGAGATAGAAGCAAGATCTTCTTCAAGGGAACGGCTGGCTGGCAGCCTGGAAAACCTGGAGCCGAGCGGCCTCCGGCAGCACCTCGACCCTTGCCTTGCCCCCACGGAGGGGGAGGTTCGGGGGGTGCTGGGGCATCACGGGGCGGCCGGCGGGTGCTGGGGGCAGCAGGAGATGCTGAGCGTCGCACCCAAGGCGACGGCGCGTGGAGGGGGGAGCGACGCAAAACGGGCAAAAAATGGCTGTTTGCAACACGTGAACGCGCCCGTCTCGCCCAGGAGGAGCCGAAGGAGACGGCAGCGGCGGCAGAGACAGCCCATGAGCGGCGAAAAGCTGTGCCATGGGGCAGGGTGGGCAGGAGTTGTGGGCAAAACGGGCAGGGACGGCACACACCAGACACCCCCCGCCCCGGGCTCTAAGTCGGGGCCAGCGGCTCTGCCCGTCGGCGATGCCTGTGGCCGGGCTGCCATTCCCCGGCTACCGCAGCGCTGACATGGATTTGTTTGCTTCCCGTCGGGGGAAGAGCCGGTGATTTACTCCCTGCGGTTGGGTTTAGAGCGGGAGCGCCGGGAGCACCGCAGAGATAGATGGCTGCGCCCGCCGCCCTTCGTCCCGCTCCTTCTTCCCCCTTCTGGAGGCATAAACGAACCCGGAGCTTAATGTTAATAATCAGGCAGGGGAGGAAAGATTTAATAGCCAGGTGTGCAGGCAGGGCTGTGTGCTGGTAATTTTTGACCAAGTCTTTGCTCCCGCGGTTTCTGAGGGGGCCACGAGCATTGCTCCGGCTCTGCCAAGGGCTGGCCTCAGCCGAAGGGTGCTGCTGAGGTCACCCGGGTTCGAGGATGGGGCTTTTCCGAGCCCTGGCACACTCAGCCGGGGCTTTTCCGAGCCCCAGCCGTGCTGCCCATCCCTGCGTGACCCCCGCTTGCTGCAACCACGGCGCGATGTCCTTGTGGGACCGGGATGCATGGCGGTACCCACTCAGCGGGTCCCAGCCCCGTGTCCCCCCCATGCACACGCTGCCAGCCCCTTTCGTTAAACCAGGCTCGTTAACATGGTGACTCCCCGCCTTGTCAGGCCGTGGGGAGAAACCCAGGCGGGAGCCAAAATCGGCGTCACCCGCCTGCTTCCAGCAGCCACCGCCCCTGCACAGCCAGCGAGGAGGGCGGCTGGCTGGCCCCGTGCCCCCCAGCTCCGGGTACCCCTGTGCTGGGGAACCCTACCCTGTTTTTGGGGGTGGGAGGTGGCTGGGGACGCCCCCCTGCCCTGGTTTGGGGACTGGAGGTGGTTGGAGGGGGCTGGGGACCCCCCCACCTTGGTTTGGGGTTGGAGACGGTTGCGGGGCTGGAGACGGATGGGAGGCTGGGGACCCCCACCCTGATTTGGAGACTGGAGGTGGGTGGGGGGCTGGGGTCCCCCCCACCTTGTTTGGGGACTGGAGGCAGATGGGGGTCTGGGGACACCCCCACCCTTGTTCAGGGGCTGGAGGCGGTTGGGGGGGCTGGGGACACCCCCTTATTTAGGAGCTGGAAGCAGATGGGGGCACTGAAGACGCCCCCCTGATCCAGGGCTGGAGGTGGTTGGGGGGCTGGGGTGGGGACCCCCCCCGCTTTGGGGCTGGAGGTGGATGGGGGGGCTGGGGACCCCCCCAGTTTTGGTGCTGGAGGCGGATGGAGCCCCTCTGGGTTTGCAGCAGGGGGACAGGCCCCGCTCCCACTCGCCAGCCCAGCACTGACCCTGTCACCTGCGCCCCCCCACCCCTTCCTCCTCCAGCCCTGTCCCCTAAGCCCCACCCCACATTCCTGGCCCCCGATCCCTGCCCCACAGCTGCGCCCCACCCGCCATGGAGTGACACCCCCACTCCCCCAGGTGGAACTTTCCTCGCAGGGCGTGAGACCATAGAGGCGAACGGCGACACCAAAGGGGAGCTCTCTGGAGCGGGGAGAGGGGGACACGGAAGAGACAGAGCCCCCCTCTCCTCCAAAGCCACCGGAAGGATATCGAGATCTGGCGCTCACAGACACAGACTGCCGTTTTAGAAATGTCGTGGATGTGCGTGGTGTCGCGATTCTCCTCTCAGCCCTGGGAATTTGTCCCAAAGCCGCGCGGGGATCCCCCCATCTAGTCCCCCCGATGGTAAGTTCCACTCTGTTTACTCTTTTTGCGCGGCCGGCTTGGGTGGGGTTCTTCTCCTGCTCCAGTTTCGTACGCAAGTGGCGTAGGGCGGCTTTGATAGACATTAGGGAAAGCCAATAGTGTGGCAGCATCTTTGGCCGGCGAGCCAATGGAACAACGGACCGGCGGCCGGGAGGAGGCGGGGCGAGGCTCAGTCAGGGCAGGGAGGGGGAGCTGTGGAATGGCGGACGGCCGGGCTGGCCCGCCCTGGTGGTAACGAGCCGAGGGGGCCGGAGGGGACAGCCGCGGAGAGGGGTGAGTACGAGAGGGCCGAGCGGCGACTCCCCGGGCCTCCCGGGCCGTCCATTCCCGGGGGAGAGAGGCGGAGGCGCTGGGGTGGGCTGCTAGGCCCTTGCCAAATAGTGAGCTATTCGGTTGAGCCGGGTACTGTTTCCTGCCACATAGTGAGTCTCCAGGTGGTGTGGGCCCCGGTACCCCGGGCTGGAGGGTGTGGGGCCGACCTGGCCCCGGCCTCGGGACGGGGAGAAGGAAATGGCTTCATCCCTGGACTGACATTTACCCAACCCCTCCCAAGGGCCATGGCTCAGTGCAGGGTGTGTGCCCTGAGCCGTGGCCGGGCTGGCCGGAGGGGCTGGGGTGTAGTGGGGGAGGGCTGGCCTGGAGGCCTGGGTGTCCCAGAGCCCTGTGTGGGGTTAAAGAAATGCCGGTCCGCTGGGCTCTCCCGAGGCCTCGCCGGTGTCTGCTGTCCTGGGGCTGTTACAGAGGTCTGACTTAGTGTGGAATGGCCTGGGGGAGCTGGGGAGAAGGGGGGGTGCTGCAGGGTCCCCTCTAAGGGAGAGGCAGTGGTGTTGTGCTGGGGGAGAGGGGTCCCTCCCTTTCCAGGCTGGTTGCAGCCTCTGGTGTGTGGCTTTGCTATCAGTGCTTGTACAAACGTGTGCGTGTCTGTGTCCAAAGTCTGCCTGTCTGGGTGTGAGCTGGCTGCCCTCGTTGGTGCAAGTTCTGGTGATTGCACTCATGGAGCGTTGCTGTGAAAGCGACTTCTCCCTCCTGGCTCTCTCCCTGCCCCACAATTGGGTGTACCCTTTAGTGTGTCCGGCTACACTTTAAGGATGTGTGTGAGCCCCTTGACTATTAACTGTGGGCACACAAAATGTAAAACTAGTTCGGGTGAGACTCTGTGGATGCTGTAGCATGCTTTGGAAAATGTTTTCCTGAGTATTAAGTCCCTAGGCTCTCTGTGAAAGGAGGCTTTGAAAGGCATAATGGAATATGGTTGGGTAGTTTGGTCAAACGCACTGACCTGCCAGTGACCTCAGACCATATTTCTTCCAGAGAAGAAATAAGTTGTTAGGGAATGTCCTTGGGGTTGTACCTCACCAGCATTTAGGTTTGTGTTGGGGTACTCCTTTGGCATACAAATAGCATATGTCCTTTGGAGAAAGGTAAGAGACTGCAGTTTCTTCCTGTTAGCTATTATTTGACCTCAAGGACTTTCCCATGGTGGGATTTTTTTTTTTTCCTGCCAAAAGTTTCACGTTTGGCATTACTCTTTTACTTTCTTTAGTAGCAACATCAGAATTGGGCACCTCTACATAGATCAGACCACTGGTGGGACTGCGTGATGTGTCAATGCCAGGAGTAGGCCTGTTCGATAAGACACTAGAAAACACTGAAAGTCTAAGTCTTTCAGCACTGCAGATGTTGGTGGATGTGAGATTATATTAATAATGGTAAAAACCCCTTGTATTAAGTACACCTGCTGAAGACAGGGTCATGATTGATGGACCTCTCTGTAATCCTCGCACTTCCACGTCCTTCCCAAAGACTTGTGAGATTGAAAAATTGAAAGTAAAAGATGAGAAGCCAGCAGGGTGTGTGTGCTTCCCTGTGACAAAGCTGATGCAAAATGTTACTTTATGGGAAGTGCTAAAGTCTGTATGCCTGGTCACATGAGGAAGGGAAATAGTTACATTTTCCACCCATTTTAAACATCTGCAGAATCGGTTGTTAAAGGCTGCAGGAATTTAAAATGCTGCGTTGCGACACTTTTCATTCTGACTTGCCCCTTATTGACCTTGAGTGGGTTTTTGTCATAGAAACCGATACAGAGTTTAATCTAAAACCTAGTTAAAAACAAACCAAAGCTAACATCTACCCACTGAAAACACAGACAGCATGTTGATAGAGTGACTTTGAAAATCCACTTGCATTCACAGCCAAGGACAAGCTTTATCCAGGAAGTGGGGTGGAGCAGGCCGGGAACTCCAGTTATTTATTTATATATATATATATGTATATATACATTAAAGTATTGTGCTTGAAAACATGAAGTTTAAGTGAGAGAGTTTGACCCAAGCTTTCAAGACCCACCTAATGCCGATCCTTGGTCAAGCTACGGTTGTCAGTATTGTCCCTGGGTGGGCTGGTGATGGTGGGGGTCAAACCCAGGACTTCCAACTTCCAAAGCATTGATCTCTACTTGGTTAAAAGCCTCATTATTTTTGGGGTGAGGAGCAGGTTTACCAGCTCCCCGTGTAGCCCCGCTGAGGCAAGGTACTTTGCTGTACTTTCTAAGTATGGGTTAGAAGTATGGGTTGTAAGAGGATACACTTTCAGGGGTGAACTGAATGTAAACTTTTCCCTAAACTGCTTATTTTCACTACTTTTAAAAAGAAATATGCTATTTTTTTTTTATTCGTCCGGTAACAAGTTCAAAAAGTAAATGCCACAATTTCCATTTTTTTTATTTAAAAAAAAATAAAAATCAATCACCCTCTGATGGCTCATGCCTGTCAGACTCCTTCCTCTTCGCAGCTGTGAAGATAAAGCCTTTCCGAGCTGTCTGCTGCTGATCTGGTTTTTCCAAGCGGCTGCACAGGAACATTAGCAAGACCCCTGCTTCATTTCACTGTTCCCACACCTCTGTCCCCAGCCCCCCTCCAAAAAAAAAAAAATAAAAAAAAAAATCAGCGGTGCAGCAGTGCGATGCCACTGCCTGATCCCAGGCTGGGGCTCGCCCCCCAGTTCTCACTTCAGCTTCTCTCTGGTCTACATTCCTAACAAATCTTTCAAGCTCTGGTTTTACAAAACTATGCTAGGGGGGTGGGTAGGAGGATGCAGGCTAAGGTTGCGGGGGGCGGGGGGGAGGAAAGAAGGAAATACAGTGTGTTTCTGGCTACTTTATTTTGTACGAGTCCTGTTTGAAATGTGTCGTGAAGTGAATGGCTTCCTGAAGAAGGGTCGAGGCTGGAGCTGCAGCCCTCATGTCTTTAGAGATATCACTGCTGGGGTTTGAAGTGATGAGTTAACAGTGAGGTTCTTTTAAGCGGAGTATAAAACTGGTTTCCCTGTGAATAATGTGACACACCGAACAGAAATGGTGTATTTTTAAGTTACAGCTCAGAAGGTATTTGTGAGCAGTGATTCATTAAAAAGAATACAACCTTTATGATAACTACCAACCCAGTTTCTCAGCATGCTTTGAATATATCTCATTCTTCAGGGCTGGTCTAGGAAAAGTTGATTTCATTCACAAAGCTTAGATAATCACGTAGTGTGGGTGGAGGGGTTAAAACTTCAGTGATTGCCTCATATGCATATAGTTACAGCAGCAAATCCATCTCCTGGTTTTTGGTTTGGTTTTTTTTTTAGTATTTTTTGTGGTGATAGAAGAACAAAAAGAAGGTTGTTAGGATTAATGTTTCCACAAAATCAAGTTAGTTTTCTTTGACAGACTGTAATAGGGAAGATTTGAACAAGTGTAAGACTGGGCTTTAATCCTTCTAGATGGTTTCTCTCTGTGGGCTTTCTGGATTCAAATGTTTAATAACTTTAAATGTAAGGTTTGTGTTTTGTCTCTGCTAGGTTTGATGATAATACTTAGCCCTTGGTCATTCAGCTGAGCAAAATACCTTGCTGCGTGTGCTGCACGAGTCGGTCACAAACCAGGAAAAGGACTGAATAGCAATTGTATTTGCATGTGTATAAAGTTCCCGCTGTCCTCATACAGGGTGGCACACCAGCACCCAGCAAAAGCACTGCCAAAAACTTCTTCTGAGGATTAAAATAGCCAGAACAGGCCACCGTCTTATGGCTTAGCGCTGGGCTTGCTCCTTTATCTAGTTTCTAAAGTAATACTGTGCAAAATGCACAGGAGGCAAACGAAAAGTGACACTTTCACTGTGCAGAAATCTAGGAAAGCAAAACGCAGCTATTTTCCCAGCCTGTCTTATGGTGTGTTACTGTTTTCAGCAGCACTCTTGCTTCTGATGGGATCTGTAGTAAGAAATAGTGTATTTGAATATTTATTCTCACTGTGCAAGGATAAATATTTGTGAGATCGGGCCCTTGGTTACCACCGATTAACATTTATTTAAATATTTTAGGTATTTATAAACACTGGATTTAAAAAAAGGCATGTGGAAATGGCTTCTGGGTAATAAGCAAATGACTGCTCAGAACAGAACTACCCTGGTGACATTTACTTCCTTTGTATTTTTGCAACTCTGTGTAATAAAAAGACCTTGTGTTTTCTTTTTGAGGAGGGGAGGCTACCGGTGCTGCCGATCGGGCTCCGCTGCGAAGGGTGTGCTTGCTAACAGGAGCTTCTGCAGAAGGTTATCAGATTCAGACCTGATTCTGATTTATATAGCATTTGTTTTTCCATCTGGAGGTTTACAGGACTTTTTTTTTTTTTTTTTTTTTCCTCTGCCGGGGAGGCTGTAGCAGGCAGGTCCCCTCCCAGAAGAACTGAAACGTGAATTTCTGTGTTATTTTGTCGAGCAAGCGGCACAGCGGCAGTGCAGAGCGTTAATCACATTCTCCATCCCGAGCTCGCCTTCGCTGCAGTAATGGGCCTGGGAAATAGTTCCTCTAGATCCTACCCTAATTCTTGAAATCGCAGTAAAGCTTTCTGGTATTACGTTGCTGCTGGAGAAGTGGCGGAGCACAGGCATATCTCACGTATGCATCTGCCAGGGACTTTGATGAAGAAAATTTAAAGGACCAGGAATCTCAGCTGGTCTCCCAGGAATGGGGTCAGTGGTGACCTGCTCTGTTCCTTCAACGCCTTCTGTGTTGTCTCTTCTTATAGAGCAGTTTCCCAGACCTGTTTTGGGGAGAAGCGGTGGTTTAAAGGACGCTGTGATGCTAAGAGGGGAAGGAGGGAGATGCCTGTGAAGCAGCAGCAGTTAGCAGTTGTTCTCGAGGGCTTAAATGTCTGCATGGGAAGCTCCACCGCTTCAGAAGAGCTGCTCTGAGATCACCTGTTGTCCTGGGGGGTTTTGGTTCTCCTGCGTTACTGTTGGAAAAGGTGCACAGTCCAAAATGGAATGGACGACACACAAAGAGCTGCCCTCTAAAAATAATTTGTTCTTACCGCTGCCGCAAATCAAACCTAACCCATGAGTTTATTATTTTGGTTTCTGCTGAAAGTGCTCAATAAGAATTGAGAGCTTCCTTTGCGTTGTCTGATGCAGGCAGATAACCTTCTCGGAAGGTGCTTGTTTAGTATGAATGGTGATGCATTTATTCAAACAACTCCTTTATGAAGCAAAGACACACATAGATTGGAGATTAAAATCTCCTAATTGTAAGGTGAAGGGCATAAAAGGAAGCGTCTTTTCACCTAGCCTATGATAAATGTGGGACTTGCTGCCCCGGGATCTCGTGGATGCTGACTGTTTAGTTGAGTTCAGAAACGGATGAGACCAGTTTATGGAAGTGAAATCCATAAAGGTCAATTAAATGATAATGTTTGTTTCCGCGTGGCCTTAAGGTGCGGTGGGACGCTGCAACGTGGAAAAGGACAGCAGGGAGAACTGTTGCTCTGTGCTTGCCTTGTTTCATGCTCTTTTCTTTATGCATCTGATATCTGGCTACCGATGGACGGAGGATGCTGGTTTACCTGGAGGCTGGATGACCTAGCATGGCTATTCTTAAGTCCTGCGGCTTAGAGTTTCTTCTCTTGTTTGTTCGCTGACGTTGCCGATGATGTTGCAGAGCAACCTGCCTCTTCCCAGCCTCCATTTTCCCCCCCGCTCATAAAACTGGGCTAATGACTCTGACCTTTTGTTTGTAAAGCAAAAGGAAAAGGATCAACAAAATACTGGGGCTTATTTACTATCATTACTGAAATGATGAGCAATGCCACTTTGCGCTACTTCAAAGAGGCTTCGCTTATAAGATGCTGGAAATCCCTAGAGAGAGAAAATGTTTCAGATGGAAAAGGAGGAGGGGGGAATATTCCTCCTGTTCTCATCTCGTAAGTGTACTCTCCCGCAAGGCGTGGAGGTGGTATCTCCAGCCATCTCCTCTCCCAGCTGGGCTATTTAAAATAGCCCCTGACAATCTCTGCTTTTTTCCGTACTAGCCAAACTGGCTGCTGTCACTGATCGCGTAGGAGCGAGTTCTGCATAAATTGTTCACATGCTGTGGAGTTTTGCGAAGTACTTTGTTGACCTATTGTATTACCACTAATAAGATTGAATGTGGTTTTAATTTCTCGTTTCCTCTTTTCACTGGATGCCCTTTTCCTACTTCTTAGAGTCTTACTTCAAGTCTCTGTGTAGCAAAAGTCTTTTTCTGCCGCTCAAAGAATGAATGATGCTTTGCTTTCAGGCAGCTCCGCACTGGAGGGCTTTAAGTGGCATTCAGAGAAGGCTATCAGCCACAATATCTGATGTATTGGTGTAGCTGCGGTTCATGCATGGAGTGCAAAAAATGGGATTTAATTGGGAGGGAGGGGGAATAGCGGCCCTGGCTGAATGGATGGGTGAAAGTTCCCCGACCACCCCTTAGCCCGGCAAATAGTTCGTTGAGTGCTCGCCAGAGCGGAAGCGAGTTCCCTTTCAGGCACCCTGCTTTTGTGCGCCGTAAGAAAAAGCACACACTCTTATGGTTTTGGCCTTGCAGCTGCAAAAAAAAAAAAAAAAAGTGAGAGAGAACGGTGCACACACCCAGATCCTGTTCTTTCAATACCAACAGCTGCCGAGCCCATCCTTTGCTGGAGGAAGGCATATAGCTATAAACACAGCTTGTGTAAAACCTTTACCTTCTGTCTAGGGCAGCATGAAATAACTGGCCGCTTCCCTTTTGGAGGCTAAATTAAAGACGCGTGTAATTAACTTATACAAAATAGCCTTTTGGTTGCTATTGAGAATTCAATATTGTATCAAGGAGGTTACATCTAGGGTCTGGCTTCACATGAGAGGTTTCCATAAAGCAGCTTATTATAGACCTTGTGGTGAGCTTTGATAGAACGACTTGCATCTTTAGCATCCCTAATACGGTCTAATCTCTCTCCTCCCGAAAAGATTGGTTCAATGAAGTGATGGTTTCAAACCCTCCGAAATAGTTTTGGATGGGCCAGAGCCTGGAGTTTGCGCTGCAGATTACATAAGGTGAGATCACTCCTGGGCTCAGAACATGCAAAATGGAAACAACTACAGCTCGAAAAGAATATTTTTCTGACTGTCCCAAGGAGATTACACAGGCATCTGTCACCCCGTCCAAGCTGAAATTTGACCCTGCTCTGTCAGACCGGGGGGCTGATTGAAACAGTGGGGCCTTGCTGAAGTCTGCCTGGAAGGTTGTTCGGTCCCGCTGGCTGCCGGGATGGAGAAAGTGACTCCAAGGATTGTCATGCTGTTGAGCAAAACCAGAAGACCGCTACTCGCGGCTTCCTGCAGCTCTGCCTGCAAATCCCAAACGGCAGCCCGGGATCATGCGCCGTGCCCGTACGTTGCACAGATGGCTTGTGTGCACACGAAAACCAGATTGGGTGTTCCTGTGGGGTCTCCTGGCTGGGCACCTCTACGGAAGAACTGTGTAGTCCCAGATATGGGATAGGATCCTTCTCCCCCAGCCCTGGTTCCTCTTCCCACCCTTGGACAGGACAAACCATAGGCATGGGGGAGGAGAACTGTCTGGAAAACCCCAGATACTTGGTGGCTTTTGGTATTGGTGGGGTTGGGACCTGCCTGTTCACCCAAGCTCATAGTAGTACCCATCTCACTTGACTCCTGAGATCAAAAAAGCATATTCAGGGTCTTAATGTGGCATCATGTATATCTCTTTCTTTTTTTTTTTTTTTTTTAATTTTCCCCCCTCTGCAATAGAAAACCCATGTGTTATTTTGACTTTATTATAAAGACGCTGCTCATAAACCATTTTAATTTAGATGCTCAAGGCTGTTCTCTTGGTTTTTTGTGACACAAATCCCAGCAGATATAACACTTCTGGAAAATATCAGGGAGTCGGTGTCTTTTTTTTTTTCCCCTCCTTGTGTCAAAGGTTAACTTAAAATATTAATGTTGCAAAGATTCATTTAAGATATTAAAACTGTTCAGGCAAGAATACATGTACATATTGTAATTACTTCCTTTTTCTTACAATTAAAGTAATTGGATTATATTTAATGAGCTATTTACATTTAATAATTAAGAAAAGACTTATCTTTCCAGCATTCCCCAAGTGGAGCAGAAGGGTGGGGGCACTCGGAGCTGTGATATAATTATCTAGGCGTGAGTTGAAACTGAAAGAGCAGTTGAGCTGTATAGAAAACACTTGGAACTGGTTTGTTCCTACTCTTTCATTAATCAAAATAGTTTAGTGTGTGTTAAAGGAGGGGAGGCCGAGCTTTGCTGCAAATGAGACAGAGTTTATCTGCTGAAAAGGAAGGTTAAAATATGTTCAGACTTCAGGAATAAGTCATTTAGAAGAAAAACCACACCCTCGCTTTCCGTATTAATTACCGAGCGCTGCCCTAGAATGAAAATGTGCTGATGTATTGTGAGAGTTGTGCTTTGCACTGCGCGCTTTGTTAGCGCTAACAGGCACAAGCCTTTCCTCTTGCTGGAGGAGGCTGGTGTGAAGGAGAGGAAGAAAACACGCTATCCTCATTAGCAGTAATTCAGCCCGGCAATGAGCGATTCAGCGGTGTTTGCTTTAGCAGCCGCGCACCATTTGCAGAAGTCGGGCTGTGGTTCTGCGCAGGAATTCCGCAGCGACGGCGTGAGGCTCGGAACCCGCACTCCCTCCAGATGAAGCTGTTGGGAACGACGCTGCTTGGGTTGCCACCTAAATTGCATCTCTTCTAGTCAAAACCTTTACGGTGAATTCAGTGCTGTTACGGACTTTGGGGCTTGGAAAATGAAATCTTGTGACTTATATCCAGAGCTCGTTTTGCCTGGACTGGGACAGAAACAAACGGATGATTCTGCCAAGGAAAGCTCCTCAGCCTTGACCTTTAAGGACTGGCTTTTGGGACAAAATGGCAACCCCGTTTTAGTAGGCATCTCTCTCTCGGGTCGCTGTCACTGCTCACCCTGGTGGCTGTTACTGCTCAGGGGACCCGTCTCCTGGGACAGGTTGAGGCTGATTCCTTGAATAGTCTCATTGACTTGGACAATGGTTTGGGCTCGGTGATGTTGGAGACCTCCTGCCCGTGGACTGAAACCTGCCCATGGACCAGGCCTCTCCTCGCATACTCCTAAAATATTTGAGAGTCGATAGTGGGTTTCCTGTACTTGAGTACGCCAAAGCTACCTGTTGATCGAAGCTTGTGACAGTACGTATTATCACTGACCTTGTCAATCCTTGCCAAAACTGTCCCTAGGTTGAACAGAAAGCGTTCTGCTCCCTTTGCTGCTCCCGTTTCCTAGGAAGCAACAAAGCCAGAGCTCCTCTGGCGCTGAAGGAGCCCTGCCTCTCTCCTGATGTATATCCTCACGGCAAAGACCTTGAAACCTTTCTGTTTCGGAGCTTTAATTCCTGTTTAATCAATAGTTCTGTATTCTGAGAATCAAATCCCTGTGACAGCTCTCTTTAATTGAGCTAAACTGCCTTTCTCTTGTCACATCTCTTCTAGAGTTTTATTTAAATGCGTTTGTTCTGCCTGTATCCTCGTCAGGCATTGATAGGAACACCAGGTGACCCTCTTTGTTTAACTTGTTTTTCAGCTAAATGAATGGAAACATTAATTAGGGCAATGGTGTGTTTTTTAGGAATAAAAAAAAAAAGGAGTCTAGGTCAAACTGCTGGCTGTATTTGCACTCCAACAGAAGCCGGGAGGATCTGCATGTTCCCTGTGAGTGACGCCCCCATCCTTCCACCCCCAGCTTGATTTCTGCCAGCAGCTTCGAGCGAGTCCCTCTCCAGGAGAGCAGGCTGGCATTTGTTCCAGCAAGATCGTCTTCAGCAAAGCTGATAACAAAAGTTTGAAAGGAAGAGCCAAATTTTCAGTCACACCTGTGCAATCCCCTTGAGGGCAGTAAATGATGACGATAATGTGTGAGCCAGACAAAAAAAAAAAAAAAAGAAAAAAAAAAAGGCAGAAAATGGCTTTCTGAGCCTCTTTTGCATTTTTCAGAGCCAGCAGACTGGAGGGAGGGGGGGTGAACAGGGGAGGAGAGGAGGAAAAAAAAAAAAAAGAGTATTTTTACTCTGGGAACTGAGCGGGCTGGGTGTTTGTTGTCTCAAGGACTCCACAGCGCGCTGTACAATGCTTCGTTATTCTGCGAGATCAGGGCTGACGTTTCCTAGTGTCAGAACATCGCTGTGGAAATGTGCAGCGCTGCTCTTGCCCCACGCTATTACCGAAACACCTCTTTCGTAACGCCGGCAGATCGTATCTGCGAAGTTCCCGAGTTGGTGATTGAAATGGATTATTAATATACAGAGGGGTTATGTATGGTGGGGTTTTTTTTGGGGGTTTTTTTTTTTTTTTGCGGTTGGCTAACTGTGGTCTCCTGAAGGCCCCGTGTTTTCGGTAGATCCTGCTTCAGGAAAGCTTTTGTGCGCTGGTGGGTGAAAACGCAGCCTGCGCTTTTCCATCTTAGCTGCTGGTAAGAGATGGTGGGCAACGTTTTCCCCGGTGCCTGGGGTTTTTTTTTTTACCAGTGCATCTCCCTCCCCTGTGGCTTTTGGGGGAGAATAGACCACTGTGAAAGGAAGCAGCCCTGCAGCTGCCCTTCACTGCTGACTCCTGCTCAGCTGCTGGCAGGCTGGGCTGTTAATGACAGATGAGCCTGTGACGCGTTTTTGGGAATGAATACTTGTTACAGCTGGCGGGATGGAGTAGTTTGTGGCATCACATGGCAGTTTGCTCTATAATTTCACTCCCTATTGCTCGGATGCAGCACTGATTGCTAGGTCTCTCTCCGAGTGGGGAACTGTAGCATTTCTGATTGCTGCATCCCACTTCTCCGTGGCTGCATTGTGAGCTTGGATATAGCCCTGAGCACTCAGCAGAGCCTTCTGCTGAATTTTTTTTTTTTTTTTCTCAGTTCTCCGTGTGTGCGTGTGTGGCTGCTGCTTCCCTTTCTGCTAGTCTTTTGGGGTTACATAAAAGCCAGTCTCTTTCTGGCCATTACAGCTACATGGGGGAGTAGTTACTGCTGAGAGAAGCTTGAAATTTGAAGCAGAGTTGTCACAGACATTAGAAAGAACAGTCAGTCTGCGTTGGCAAGCTACTGAGTTAAGTCTCATTTCATACTGATGGGAATTTCAGATCTGATTATCTCCTTCCTCCCTCATTCCCAAACCTGCTGGTGTGTCTAATCCCCCGATGGGTACTCCTAAAGGCTGCTCTCCAAGGCGCTTAGCTGAAGGCTTGGTCTCCTTGGCTATGCTGCTTGTTTGTGTCCGGGCAGAGGATTTTCGAAGCCTTGCTGAGGGCAGGGTGATTGGTCACCCCGACGTACTTGAAAATCAAGCCTAATTTCCCTCCCCTTCCCCCAAAATGCGCTCTGTCCTCCTTAGGTGCTTTGTGCTACACCAGACACTATGACAGATGATATCACTGCTGGGGTCCAGATTTATTTGCAGATGGTCCCTGATCTAAGAGGTTGTGTGTCACATTGAGTGGGGAATTACCCAGGTGACTCCCAGTAATGCTATGCTAACTGGTCAAATACCAGTGAGAAGAACCTTGCCAGATCTCTCCCTCCAACTCGCCTGTTATTTACAGCTCTTTGTGTGCGTCGCGTACGCGCGTCTCACCTTGTAGTCCTGCCTGCCTTCTCCTCTGCACCGTGGTGTTGACTCTGCTATCTGCCTGCTCTACGAAAATAATTTTTAAAAAAAAAAAAGAGGCTGGTTCCTCTCTTGCTGTGCAGTGCTGTTTTCTGCTCTGCTCCAAACTGCTTGTTAAGGAGTATTTGCTCCGAGTTGCTGTTTTCAGTTGACAGAACTCGGCGTTGGAAAGCAAATACTCAATCCTAGAATGTCCCTGTATTGCTTCTCAATACTTGTAATCAAAGGCTGTCTCCTTTATTGTTCGTAACAATTGTCCAATTTTACTGTGCCAGCCCTATTTATTAAAAATAGTCAATAAGATGCAGCTTTGCGCGCGGGGTTTATAGACTGGCAGTTCTTGTTTGAGACGAACCAATTGTACTTGATTCTAATCCAGAACTGGGATTCCTGAGCGATCTGCTGCAGCAGAGCTCATGGGGAGAGCGGTCGATGACTTGCTGATAAGAAATCTCAGAGCGGCACGCTCTTCTTGAATTTACCTCGTGCTTTGCTCAAAGCGCTGGATTCGGAAAGGCAAAAATTGCAAGGCGCGTGGTTTTTTTTTCCCCTTTATGGGCCTGTGTTGCGCCATGCTTGTTCCTCAGTGCCCCGAGAGTATTTACAGAAATAATCGCCAAAGTCAGAATTCACCTAAAAACTGGTGAGCAAGGCATTCGAGGTGAGAGCTTATCTTAGAGGGAGCAGGGTGTCAGATCGGCAGCCACGTGAAGAACCGCTACGCGTGGATCCTGCTTTCTTGGAGAAATACGAGGCACCCGAGACCACCGTACATGCGGTGAGCGAGCCCAGGACGGGGAAGGATGATGGGGAGCAAAAACCTGGTGAAGTCTGGAAACGAGGTGCCGGTTGCGGCTGGAAGATCGGTAGGAATGTAGGAGCGGTGAGCTCAGCTTCCAGGGCTTTTGTCGCGCTCAGCAAACTTTTTCTGGGCCGACGCAGGGCTGCGGAGCGGGCCAGGGCTCGGCAACGCCTGCGTAAGCATTTTGGGAGAGGGGAAATTATGAGGAATTCTGGCAATGCCCGGCTGGAGGTGGGGCAGTGTACAGCTGCGGGGAGGCGAGGGGAAAAGAGCTACGGGGCGAAGCTGGGCTTTTCGGATGGTTTGGCTTTTAGTCACCGCCATCATAACAAGGCTGGGAGCCTTCTTTTTTTCAAGCCGTGACTTGGAGACTTCAGAGGAAATGCTTGCCCTGAGCAGGTAGGAAGGTTCTGATTCAAGTAAGAGAGAAAAATCATTCGTTACCATAAGAAAAGCCCTTACTACTTGTTTTTAAGAAGGTGTGAAGCACGGCGGTTGGGAGGATGACTATTTTGAACGGTGATTGATGCAGCAGTGCGTGTGGATTTGGCACAGGACCGGTTTCGGTGTTGGCCCATTTCCTTACGGCTCTCCCAACCAGCGGTGCTCTGCAACCAGCAAAGATCACTTAACTTCTCTCCTCACATCGCTAGCGCTGTGTTTCAATTTGCTGCCTGCCTTTTTTTTTTTTTTCCTCTGCATATTCATTAGAAATCTGTTGCAGACAGTTTTCTGTTTCTTAGAGGCAATTTCCTTTTACTTTTAACATCCTCCCTCTCTTGTCCTGTTACAGCGGGATCGGGGCAGGTCCTCTCTTGCAGCTTCTTAAAACATGGGGTATGCACCCCAAATTCTAGGGCTGAAAACAAATCTAATCTTCAACGTTAATAAGCAAGCGGAAACGCTTATCTTTGCCTGAAAGATAAGGCATTTTGGCCTTGCAATCCATTTAACTTGCTTCCGAATGGTAGGATTTAGTTATAATATATGGCCTGTGGTAGTTAGGTGACAGTGAGTAATGCCCGATGACCAGTCTGGCTAGCTGGGGTGCAGAACTGCTGTGCTGTCATGCCCTGGCCACTGAAAGTAAAGTGGATCTGGGTGGCCCTTGCTGGTAGCATGCTGTCAATCGGCTTCTTAATGACTCTCTTAAAGAATAAAATCAAGAACCTCCTGGAAAGCTTTTTTTTTTTTTTTTTTTTTTTTTTTTTAAGTCTGTCCCTTCCTTGTTTCATTTACTGTGTCTCTTCCCTGCCGGGCTTGTGCTGTCTCCAGTGTTTTGCTTCCTCCTCCTCCTCCCTCTGCTCTCATACCTTGTCCCTTCACCACACGTGATTTTCTGCCCCTCCTGACTGCTGCTTTCGAAATCCACCGCTTATTTTCCAATCCAGACTATTAATCTTTGTCCCACCTACTCATGAGGCATGAAGGTTTTACAGGAGCCCATTAGCTGTTATCTCTATAGCTACCCTCCGCAGACTCACGGGGAAAACCGAGGTCTAACTGTGACGTGCCTTCTTGGGGGGACGTCGACTGTGCTTTTCGCTAACGTTGGCACCAAGCTCTGGTTGTAGGTCCCAGATTTCCTATCTGCCCGCCTCCACCCTACAAAAACATCTGAAACCTTGAAGCTCCTTGTCCTTCCGCTCAGAGGAGAGGAAATTTTGCTTTAAAACGCTTCTTATCCCAGAGGCGGCTGGGAGAGAAGAAGGGTGGCTCTCCGCAGCCCATCCTGTCCTCCCTGCCTTGCTCGTCTCCGCTGCTCCACGGGGTTAATCTCCTCTTTTACTTCGATCCCTTGCTGGATCCTCACTGGTGTTAGGAGCACCGGCAGGGCAGTGGGAAGAAGCGGTGCTGCCGTCCTCTTTGCGAGGAGGGCTGGCAGAGGCACCACGAGGGCGAAACTCTGGATTCTGCAGTGGAGTGTGGCAGGCTGTGCTGGGAGGGTGGGGGTGGCTGGCGGGATGAGCCAGGCTATAAAGGGAGCGTTTTTCTTAGCCCTTATCGCTGCTGTCTTGCACCGGTGCAAATTCATAACGTACGTGTGCTATACCATTGTTAATTTTCTAAATAAATAAATAAATAAAATCATATTTAACTTTCACCACTACTCTTTGCTTTTAGTTTCAAAACATGCTTTGAAGGCAAACACTTTTTTTTGTGGAGGGCTGTATATAGACAACATATTCTGAGCCTTTGTTTATTTGTGGGTATTTGGGGCACTAAATATCCGTCAAATCCATTTTCTGCCCTCTTCTCCCCACGCTTGCAGAGATCAGTGCTACCTGCGTCTATCTGACCTAGCATACCTGTCGTTTTTGGGGGGGTTTTTTTGTCTCTTTATATACATGCGTGCTCACATCTCTTCCCACTTACAGGCTTATTTTTCCTCTGGCCGTTTTCCTGCTGTCTGTCCCGCACCTTGGAAGGTTTCCAGCCGGGCTGGGCGATGGACTGGCCACTCCGGCTCGGCAGATCCCACCGCGGGTGCTCCCTGGCCGAGCCCCGGGGAAGCGCTGGGAATGAGGGGGAGAGAAAAAGCTCGATGCCGGCAGCCTGCAAATGCTGCCTTGTTTATGAGAGCTGCTCGTTGGTGCAGACTGCAGTCCTGGGGGGAGCTGGGAAAGTTTGTCTGGCGCAAAGCGCTAAAGCTGACAAAAGATTGTAGGGCTTCGGCTGTTAATCGATAAAACACGGGGTATTTAGAAGCGAAGGTCAGGGTCCTTCCTTACTTCACCCTGTTCTTTAAATATCCCAGCAGTTACTGATGGCTGCTGCAGTGCTCGGACGCGGTGAAGAACAACACGGACTTCAGTCCTCGGAGAGTCTCTGCTTTTATTTATTTGGAGGCGGATCTCACTCCCTTCTTCTAGAAGGTGGATGGTTTGGGGGACCGTTTCCCTACGTAGGGACAAGCAGGCGGAATCTCGAGCGTAGAGGCGTTGCGAAATGGCAACCTACATCTGCTTGTCTGGGAGATATCCGTGTGCCCGGTGTGCTGCCGCTCTTGAACTCCTCTGCCTTAATGGGTCAAATTTAGCAATTCAAAATCTGGCTTGTGAGGTAATTAGGAGGGATAATGCCCACTTCTTCCTCTTAACACCCTGATAGAAAAGCATCCAGGAAGGACTCCTGGACCTCAAAGATAAGCTGCCAGCTGCCACAGAGACTATCAAAGGGTGGCTCAAAGTCAAGAGCAAACAGCTGATTTTTTATGGTTCTTGGGTTTTTGCTGTTGGTGACAGGAAGCCATGTTCCCCAAGCTGTTAGCTTCCTGTTTTATTTTTACACCCAGGCCGAGCAGATCAGCGTGCCTATCACATGGGAGCTGGCTGCTCCTCTGGGGTTGTTCCTCAGCTGACCTAGAAAAGTGATTCTTTCCCCTTCTAAATTAATCAAGAAGTTGGGATGTATTTGCTTTCACTTAGTCTGAAAGATTTCAGGTGTGTATCATGCTCCTTCTCCTGAGCTGTTTACCCAAGTTTCCTCCTCTCTCTTGGAGGCAGACGATTTGAGACGAAGCTGTTTGTTGCTTCAGTGTTTCAGCCTGTTAGCAAAGGAGATTTTTGT
The DNA here is from genome assembly GCF_964199755.1 of Larus michahellis. NCBI lineage: Eukaryota > Metazoa > Chordata > Aves > Charadriiformes > Laridae > Larus > Larus michahellis. The sequence goes on along the minus strand of NC_133914.1, from coordinate 4,654,887 downwards.
TAGTTCAAGGCACTGACCCGTGGATAAAAGCGTTTTCTGTCCAAAGCATAACTTCCGGACACTTATGTTTCCTTCTTTTTTTTTTTTTATTATTTTATTTTATTTTTTTTAAAAAAAGAAAGAACTGGAAGTTTGTCCTGAGTGTTGTACGATCAATCTTGACTTCTTTCTGAGCACGCTCTAGTCCTGCATCCTGATTAGAGTTCCCGCAACGTTAAACTGCTGGAGCACGAAAACAATAGTCCAGTGTAAACCTGGTCCCCGGGGGATTTCCCAAGGGAAGAGGGGTGCAGCCTGCAGGATAAGGAACAGTCACCAGAAAGTTTCCTGGTCAGCTGCAAGCGCTTCCTGTTGTTTCAGGAGAGCCCTGTCTCTGCTGCCGCCGCAGAGAGGCACCAAGTATGCTTTGGTCTGCTGGAAAAAAACTGGTGTTTGGGTTTGGTTTTTTTTTTTTGTTTTTTTTTTTTTTTAACATCTCCCCTCTTCATCCTCTCAGTTTAAGCAAAAGTATTGATGGCGAGTTTAAACTATTTCTGAAGAAGAGCTTGTACGACTCGCCAAAGACGCTGTGCGTGAGCGCGGGAGGAAGGAGCCCGCTCAGGGGCGGCGGATGGGTAGGAAGGGAACAGCGGCTGCGGTAATGCCAGCAGCACCTTGCGCGTGGGCGAAGATGTGTAGTTTTCCCTCTCTGCCTCCGTACCTGAGCTGGTGGGGCTTTGCTGTCACTGCAAGTCATAGAACAGCGGGAGCTTTATTTCTGATGAACCAGTTTTATAAGGGTGGGGAGGGGGGAAAGAAGGCTTATAAATAAAGCCATTTGAGAGCAGGAAAAACGAACACCATGGCTCTGGTGTGCCTGGAATTTGCGGTTGAGTAATCCTTTCCTGTTTCTTTTTTGGGTTGTTTTTCATCTTTCAGAACAGTGCCTGAAGCAGGTCCACCATGCCGTTAGTAACGAGGAACATTGAGCCAAGGCACCTGTGCCGTCAGACGTTGCCTAGCGTTCGAAGCGAGCTGGAATGCATGACCAACATCACCCTGGCAAATGTCATTCGACAGCTGGGCAGCCTGAGTGAGTACCATGGCGAGCCTGCGCGTTGCCCTCAGGAGTCGCTAGTGCTCTTTATTTAGCTCCCTTTCTACTCTCGTGTTCCTATTTCTCCCCCATCTGCCTTCCCTGGGTAATGCTAAAATGTTTTCCTAAAGAAATCTGATGCTAATTTCATATCCCTGGTCCCACTGCCTTCCTATCTGAGAGAGAATGGGGAAGGGGGGGTGTGCGTGCGTGTGTGCGTGCGTGTGCGAGAGGCTGCAGTGAAACTGCAGATGGAAGGATGGAGCACAACTCAGGCTTGTAAAATGGGAGGCTCTCGGAGCAGCCAGGATCTTGTGTCAGGGAATGTGCCTGTAATTGCACGCGCTACTAAATGGAGCTTGACTGTGTTGAATCTACGCTGTGTCAGTAGTCTTATTTTTAATGAAAGATAATTAAAGCGCGCACGCGGAAGCTGCCTGTTTGCCCCTGCTGTTTGTTGCGTTGCAAGACCCAAAGTCCCCAGTCTGAGCCAAGCGTCCCCTCTGGAGTATTGGGGGTTTGGGGCCGCTGGCTCCAACGGCAGCACGAGCCGAAGCGATGCCTAGCTCAGCTCTCCAGTGGGCTGACCAGTAGCCTTGTAAAGGCTGGAGGGAAAACGTGGGCCTACGTGCCATAGGAGAAAGGAAGAGTTAATTGTGGTCTCTCTGGGATGACTCCTTAGTCTGTTGAAATGCTCTGGATTCTGATTAGCCACCTCTGCCCTTGAAGCAAGACTTTGATAATCAAATTAATATATTGTTTAGCTTCCTCGTGGTGTCTGCAAGCGCTTCTGCTTGCTCTGCAAAGCAAGCCCCTTGTCTTCTGCCATGGCGTGAATGTGGCAGGGAAAGTTTGGGTGCAGTCCCTTTCCAGCAGTGAAAACCATGGCTGTCGCTAAAATCTGGGCCTGCGTTTGCTGCCAGTCGGTATGGCATTCTGTTGGGTTGCAGAAATGTCACTGCACAGGCAAGACCAGTCTCTCCGCTCGCGTTCAACTGGCCCTCGTTGTTCATTTGTTAGGTCTTGTAGCCAAGGTGGTTGTGGAGTGTGGGCAAAATCCATCTCGTGCATGTGAAATGATGAGGAAGAAGGCAGTAAAGCTGCGCAAATCTCAGCTGCAGAGAAAGCTAATCCCAGTCCAAAGGCACGCGGCGGGTTAGTGTGACAGAGCCGTGGCAAGATCCTTCAGGTTTAGACCTCCTTTGCGCAGCTTGGATATTCCAAGCTTCTCTGCTTCTACCCCGTCAGAGAGGGGTGAAGCGCTGGAAGCCAAATCGCAGCCTGGTTTCTTTCTCGGGAAGGTACCCGGGGAGCTTTGCTGTGCGGCGTGGGGAGGGAGGTGCGTGCTGCTGGACCAATCCCAGGTACCTCCCAGAGAGCGCTGGAGGGAAAGCTCGGGAGAGGTGGCTCTTGCTGCCGCTTGCGTGCTTGTCTGCGCGAGAGGGCAGTGAGGCAGGTGGGGAGGAAACGCCGAGCCACCCTCTCTTCCCCGGGGTTAGCAGTATTTTAAATGAAGCACTATTTAGACTAACCGCTTACAGAACGCTCGCACCCAAATGACCAAAACTCCTGCCTTCTCCCCTCCTTTTCTCTCTCTTATTTCTGAAAAAGAATTGCGCTCCTTCCTCGTACGTTGACTATTACAGGAACGTAAAGCAGGTTCAGTAGGCTGTGACAGCCCTGTCAAGTGAATAATCAGCCATGCCTAGTGCACCACAGTCTCTATACAAAGATGCAAACATAAATCTTGTCAAACTTTCATATTCCAGTGAGTTTGCCCTTCGTTACTATCACAGCTGGTAGCACTTTGTATAAGTCGACTGTGCGTTTCTGTGCGACTTTATAGAATCCACAAGCTAAAGATGGAAAGACCTATTAAATCATGCCGTCTGTCTTCCTGCCAGTGCATGACAAAGATAATTCTGATTGTAAGCTGCACTTTTGCAGTCAAAGTAACTAAACCAAAAAATTAATCTCTGCCTTACCCCAGCTGAAGATATACGTGAAACACAGAAGAGCATGTGAGATGCTGGATGATAGCTCTGTACAGGTGCACTTACGTGGGCAAGGGGATACAGACCATCCCTTCTTCTCCCCCCGGGGTCAAGACCGATACATACAATGCTGTTCATATGTTATTTTATGCTTCAAACATACCACTAAGCATTGCAAACCAAAAACTTTATTCTTTTTCCTTAGTGCTTGTTGCAGTTCCTTGTGAAATTCAGAAGTGATTTTCAGTTCTTGTTATTTGGTTTCTACTTTAACAATTATTTTCTTTTTTTTTGAACTGTTGCTAGGAGGCGTTAAATTATCCCATAGATAAAGGTCCACTCTCTTTGGTCAAATAGGAGAGCTGGTCTTGTGCTGATGTCGAACAGGGAGAGCGCTTCACAAAACCTGGCTATAGCAAGAGCTACCTGGCCCTTAGGGCTCCAGAAATAAAATCCTTCACGTGAATTTGAGGAAAGCTGGTTGGGCTCGTTAATGGACCGTATGTGGAGAATGTATTGCCTAGGAGAGTGGAAGGAGGAGGTCAGTTGAAGTTAACGTCCAGCGTTTGCTTCCTATAAACACTTCAAGCTGGCGTTGCCACCAAAAGGGGTGGAGGAGGTTGATTTTTAACCTGGCTGGTTCCCCGTGCTTGGCAGTGTAAGGAGAACTGCACGGGAGTATGCACAAGTAGCTGATATGTCAGTTTAGATAGCTGAAAGTATTTGTGCAGCTGGGCTTTGGGGGATGCCCTCCCGTTGCCTCGTGGAAGGGGCGCTTGTCTTTCTGCTGTGACTCATTGCAGGCAACCAGATTTTTCCGAAAGTGCTGTTAGAGTTAGGCTTCCAACTGGTTATCCTTTCCTGAATGTCGGAGAGGATCTTTAGGAGTAACAGATTCCAGAACAAACTGTTGACCATATGATGATGCACTTCAAAACCAGACTGCTTATTGGGAGCAGCCTTCGACTCGACAGCCGTGGCTGGAAATGTTTCCCATCAGTGGGAACTCCATGGGCCTGTGTCTGCTGTCAGTGCCAAGTCTGCTCTGATCAGCCTTGTCCTCGGTGTGGTTTGGGCTCCCTGGCTTGGGTCATGCCTGAGAGCAGAACGAAAAGCCAGTACTTACTGTAAGTTCTTGGGTTTTCTCCCAGTCCTCCCATCTCTGTCTACCTGTGGCGATCTCTTGTTGCATGCGTAGATTTTAAACTCTTAAGGAGAGGAGACATCTTTTTGTTATGCTTCTAAGTGGCGCGGCGAGCTCCTGATCCAAGCCCCTAGGCGCTCTCATAGTCCAAACAATGGATGATGTTTGTTGTAGCAGCCCACTGGGCAATCCAAGCTGTTACCGAGAGAACATCCCTGTTTGAGAAGTTCCCCTTTGGTTTTGATTTAGAATAAACGTGAATGCATCAATTTTTCAGACACTGCCACCTGAAGGAACAAAAGGGTCAGTGCTTTCGTCTGCGGTTATAGCTCAGGCTTTAGGATCAAGGACTGGGTCTGCTCTCGAGTCCCAGAGTACTTTGAGCTTGTAAATATGTGCCAGTTACCCTGGAGGCAGGCCTGCTGGAGACTGGGAGCCTTTGAGATTCTCCAGAGCAATAAAAATCTAACTGTATTTCCTTGTCTAATAAACAGAACAGCAGAGAATCTTAAAGGACCTACAGACCCATGTAGATTCAGACCAGTATGGTGTTGTCAACCCTCCTCGCTTTGTTACTTTAGTAATGGCTTGAAAGTATGTCTCAGTTGTTTCTTTATTGCTTGAAGATCCCTTGAAACTGTCAGGTTTTGGTGGAACCAGAGCTTTTTTCTTCCTGGATGTTAAACTCAACCCTGACAAACTTGGAAAAAAAAGCCCGGTTTGTTCGTTCGTTCTTTCTTCATTCTTCAAGAAAACAAGCTGGGAGACTGAATATGGTCTGATGTGGCTCAGGAGGGTAATGTGGACACTTTAATATTCCAGGTAAATTTGCAGAAGACATATTTGGAGAGTTGTTTACTCAAGCCAACACCTTTGCCTCTCGGGTGAGCGTTCTAGTCGAGAGAGTTGACCGCTTGCAAGTCAAAGTCACTCAGCTGGATCCCAAAGAGGAAGAAGGTAATGGAGTGGAGCGCGGTCCTTGCAGACCAAGCACAGTAAAGATTCTCATTGAATCAGCGTGGTTGGTTCACAGCCATAAAATGAGCATGACGCTGCAATGGGTGTTGGAACGTTCTTCTCTTGGACTAAGAGGGACCGTTTCCTCCCCTCCTGAAAAAGCACCGTGGATGCCCTTTCTGGCCGAGTCTAGGTTTGCTCGTTAGCAAGTCCCCATGTGGAAACTCGCTTTTCAGCGGTTTGATAGCGGTGCACTTCTTGAGTCTTGGTCGCGGGGGTTTGAAACCACATTGGCAACTCTCAAGAGAGCCGTGTCTATATAGCAGTGGATCTTGGCACGGCGTGATCTGAGATTTGCTGGGTTTCCCAAGAGATCTGTGGGAAAAGGAACCTGACCTTAAGAAGTGCTAAGCATGCCAAGAACTCCAACTGAAATCAGATGTTTGCTACTTGATCTTCAGTGTCGTTGGCCTGGGTCAAGCTGTTCTTCACTTGCTCTCTCCTCTTTCTTACAGTCTCCCTGCAAGGCATTAACACCAGGAAGGCCTTCAAAAGCTCCACTACTCAGGACCAGAAGCTCTTCGACAGAGATTCTCTCCCCGTGCCTGTCCTTGAAACCTATAGGACCTGCAATAATCCTCCACCTCTCAACATTCTCTCACCGTACAGGTATGGATGCGACACGACCTTGTCCCCTTGTTCCCTCACAGAGGAGGACCTCTTCCTCCCAACCCGCTGAGGAGGTCGTTTCCTATCCCGTGCTGTACTGAAGTAGCCGTTTCCAGAGGGAAATGGAGTTGCTAAACTGAGATCCACCAGGAAATCTCCATCTTCTGGATTACGTGAAACTCTGCTTTTGGGGCTGTACAAATGAGCGTAGCTAGAAAATTATATATTTGGTTACCTGCTGTCACTTTTGTTGACTGCCTTGGGGCAAGGCTTGGCTGGCACTGCATAAAGATGCTAGGTGTTGTGCAGATGATGCATTTTTCTTCTGCTTCTCTGTAGCCCTGTGGCTTCTTTCCAGAAAGCCGCAGTGCAAACTGCAGAGCATACATCTGTAAGTGGCTCTCACCCAGGTGGGTGCAGCAGACTCCTGTAGATCTGGAGATGCTTTCTGTGGCCTTCTGTGCCCGGTCTGAGACATCTGATGTGACCTAGACTGGCTGTGTAACCAGTTCTCCTGAGCAGTCCCGCTCTGATTTCATCTTGTTGGTAGTAGAAGTAAAGGGGGTCAGAATACAGAGAGTTAGCCCACATCCATAAATATCTTTTGAACAGGTAAAAAGTAATTACAGATAGCTGGAGGCAGCTGTCTTCTGCCAGACGCGGCTGCACTGCAAAGTAGGAGGAGAGTCGTGTGTGTGTGTGTGTGCTCACTCATGAGTTTCAAGGACGCTGCTGGTCTGATTTAGGGTTCCAGGGCTGCAGAAGGTTTTTTTTCCGCACCAAAAATACAACACAAACAAGTGGGAGTTGAAGTGAGAGACCTGCTTCTCTCTTGGTGGTTGTTCAGAGCAGTTCGGCTCTTCAGGTGCTGAGGAATGGAGAGTTTGCGAGAGGGCAAAAGCGAGGGCAAGTGGGAGAGTTGGGACACACGAGGCTGTGGGTCCGCTGCCTGTTCCGAAATGGAGGACAGAGGCGAGAGCAGCATGTTTGACCTTCTCTCTGCAGACTTTTAAACTGTCATCTGGCGTTGTGGCTTGTGTTTTCTTTGGGCTTCGAACAAATGCATGACTTCGTCCTTGTTTGTGTGGTTTTTTTATTTTTTTTTTTTCCCCCCTCCCTGTTCTAGGGATGATGGCAAAGAGGCGCTTAAATTCTACACAGATCCTTCATATTTCTTTGACCTTTGGAAAGAGAAAATGCTTCAGGACACCAAGGATATTATGAAAGAGAAGCGGAAACATAGGGTGAGGAAATGGGAGATCTCTGCCAACAGAGGCATGTCGGGGAAGAACAGGAGGTGGGAAGTGTTAATGAATCTCGGACTCCAAAGTTGCTATCCAAAAATTCACGTTTGCTCTCTTAAACTCTTTAGGGATCAGCTCACTGAAGTTTTTATCTGGCTTACCTCATCCTCGTTAATTGAAAAAAGAAAACAAAGATACCCTTAATCTGTTTTTTCCAAATGCCACTGTCTTGGTGTGGTTATAATGGCTTAATTTGTAGTCCTCAAACATAGCGCTGGTGCAGTCAGCAGGGGAGAAAGTTGTCTTGGAGTCTTTTTCTGCCCTTCTGATGTTCCATAGGGGTCTGTTCAGTGTTGAAGCAGTGCAAATCCCACTGCCCCGGCACCGCTGAGCGTTGAGTGCTGTAATAAATTCTACTGTGGAAGAATGAAGGAAGGAGAAAACGTCCCTTCACGAGTGCAAAACCAGGCCTTAATGTTAAATTAGGGGCAAGCGGGAGGCTTAACAAACCCAATTAAGCTGAAAATGCCAGGTAAAGGTCCTGGTTTGGTTGCTTGGGGATTTGGACCCATGTTTACCAACACTGAAACTTACACCGCGAAAGATTCGGTTTGAGTATACTTTATTTAGCGTTTGAGCAACTGGTGTATTAAATATCACAACACATAATGATTTTTCAGTCAAGATAACGAAGGAGAGAGTTCGGGCATGTCAGAATACAGAGAATGAGGCTAGTTAAAGCCCAGTTCGGGCAAGTGTCCGTATTGCACACCCAAAGCACTTAACACCAGCAAAGTGACGGTGAGATTTGGCAGAGGCTGAAAACTGAATCGATGTGGGGAAACTGAGCTTCCGCTCTGCCTTCAAGGTGGTCGTGCCGGGGAGTAACGATGGCATCGTGTCTGGGCTGCACTGGGGAAATCTGATGTTGCCTGTCTCTTTCTTTTTATGCTATCTGTGCCCCGACTTCTTCGTATGGGAGATCTTTGGAGCTTGCAGCAATCGGAAAAGTAAATTAAAAACCCTGGCCCTCTTTGAGAACGTATCTTCTTGAAACTGCTACAGGGCTGTCCTGTCCCTCCCTATTCCCAGTGAGCTTAAAGCAAAATAAGGTTTCTGTTTGATTCCTCCTCCCTTAGAAAGAGAAAAAGGAGAATCCGAACCGAGGAAACGTGAATCCGCGGAAAATCAAGACCCGGAAAGAAGAGTGGGAGAAGCTGAAAATGGGACAAGAATTTGTTGAGTCAAAGGACAAACACGGTCCTGCTGGGTAAGCAAGTCTGGGGCTCTGCTCGGCTCCCCAGCGAGGGGGAGCGGGCGGGCGTTGTTGATTATAATGCAGTTCACCGTGCTCTGCAGCTTCTCCAGATCCGCTGCACAGCGCCGATCGATACTGCCACTAATCAGATTCTCCAAAGTAAATCCGTCTGCTGATTTAAAATTTGCTAAATAAATCAGGGAGCTGCACGGTTTGAACGAGGTGGCAGGAACAGCTTCGGTAGCGAGTCTGCTCTCGGCTGCCTGTCTTTGTGGGCACAGGAGTGTTGAGAGCTTCGGCTCCCTGCCCCATCGCGATGCCCTTCCCATCGTACCCAGCCTCTGGGCCTTCTGCTGAGGAGCGGGGTGGCATCGCGGTGGTATTGTGCCATTGCTTTTGTTACATTTCACAAATGGCTCTTCACACCCGAAAGTTGAAGCGGGGGGCTGTCCCCGTCCAAGTATTTCAAGCTAGAGATCTCTCTTTGGCGCTTCTGGTTTGGGAATTCATTTAACTTTTGACACCAGCAAGGCTGGAAGCGGACCGAATTCCCCACAATGCACTGCTCGCTCGCTCCTTGCAGCTTCCTTTCATATAAGAAAAATCTCTCTTTAAATCACACTCTCCGGCTAAAAATAAAACTTGCTTTTAGTTTAATAGGAGAACGGGTTTGGTTTCTAGCAGAGGAATCGAGCGGCACAACAGCACCCTTTCCTTGCTCCTCTGATTTCTCGTGTAAGCGTGTTCGTGCCTTTGAATTCAGTGGAGGTCCAGAGTCCCCCAAGAACGGGGTGGTTCTACCACCCCACAGTGAAATGAGCTCATTGAAAGTTGATTGGGAGAGTGGGCTCTTCCTTCAGTGCTATTTCAGCTCTGGATACTTGCTTTTAATGGCATCGCTGTTTCTTGGGTTCTTCTCGATGTTCTGTTCTCAAGCTTATTTTTTGGCATCTTTGAGTACCTCTTCTCTTTTGCTGCTGCTGACACCCAATGTAATTGGGAGTCCTTCACGTCCAAATGGGCCAAAACACACTCTTATAAATGTGGTTGGGTTTTTTTTTTTTCTCTAAGAAACATATTTTGGTGTTTTCTTATTCACTAAAATAGATACTCGTACTGTTCTGCTGTGTGGTAGCAATAAACAAACATTGGGAGCATCTGGGCAAATTCTAGCCAAAGAATTAGGCAGAGCAAAGCAGTACAGCTGTACCTGCTTCTTCGTATGGGATGCTTTGAGAAAGAGAGACTTTTTTTTCTTGAATGTTGCTTTAGGGTTTTGTTTTGTGTATCCTGTTGTGGTGGTTGATGAGGTCCCACCTGAAGGCGGGTCCCACTGTGCTGGGCAAAGCCATTCCTGCTAGAAAAACCTCATTTCTAAATCCCGCAGGTTGATCCATCCACTGGGTTAATATTGCTGGCGTTCGGTGGTTGAACTGCTGCACGGTTGTTTGTTGTAACCCTTCCAGGAGGCAAAGCTCCTGTGGGTGAGGGGATAAATGAGCTTTAGACATCGCTTTGAACTCTTTAAATAAATGGCTTGTCTTGCTTTCCTGCAGGTACCCCTCTAACATGGTGTATCAGAACGGCAGCATCGGTTCAAACGAAAGCATGGACGTGAACTGCTACCCGCCACCGCCGCAGACTGACTCTATTGTGCCACCACCTCCTTCATTCCCAGATGACAGCCTGCCTCCACCCCCGGTGGAATTTAGGTAAGCCTACGGGATCCCTTCTGTCACCAAGGAGTAGTAGGTGGTGTAAAAGGATGACATGAGACAGGCTGAGATAGTTCAGCATAACTTCCTAACGGGTGTTGTATGGGAATCAGAATGCTCCTGTCTGGAGGGGAAGTGCAACTGCAGGCAGGGACAGAGGCACAGGCAGCACAGCTCTCCAGAAATCCCAGCCACCGGCGTTGTTCCCGTGTGGAACAGGAGAATGGGCTTGGGCGAGAACTAGAGCAGACTTATTTCCCTTTTTCTAGAAGAGTGGGGTCCTAATTAATGATCTGGCTCCGACGCAGTTGTTCCAGAGCATGTACCTTCCTGATAGAAGTGGTTCTTTGCACAGCTCTTTTGCCTGTGTTTTTTGTCGCCGTTTGCCCTGGGATCTTCGACAAATGCACAACGTGGGCGCTGAAGATGTAGATGTAGTTAAATTTAAAGGACTTGAGCACGCCAGCTGACTTCTTCCCAGAGACTTCAGTGCAAGTTCAGGGCAGCTGCTTTGTATCAGATGAAATGGTGACTTCCAGTCACCCCTGGAGATGAGAGTTATGGTCCAGCAGTGGCTCAAGACATAAAAGGTGAAACAAAAGAGTAGCTTCTTTTTTTTTTAAAGGCAGTAAAACAGAGTCAAGAGTAACAGGAGGAAGTACGTCTGATAGACAGGACTGCGTTAGCTTGTCTCCATCTTATCCAAAGGCAGCAATGCTGCAGAAAAGGCTCTTCTGATGTGTCAGAGAGACCAAGCACTCCACTCTGCAGCATGTTCCTCTAGGGCAGAGCAGAAACGAGCTTTCAGATGGAGCTTATGCAGCCTTATGCGGTTGCTTAGATCTCTGCCTAGCCACAGAGATCCCCCCCTCTCTGGTTTTGTTTTGGTGGTTGTTTTTAAAGAACCCTGGGAGCTAGGTTTGATCTCCAGTAGTCTGTCTTGGATCAGCACTGTGCACTGTTAAAAAATGCGATGTTTTTGTGGCAAGTGTAACTTATTTTTCTGTCTTACCATGGAAGGAGGCGTCAGTTTAGGACTTCCCTTACACGTGCATAAGGTATTACGGTATCTTATGGGCAGTAGTGTTTTCTGGTATAAACCCAGCTTCCATAAATGGGAGATTTGGTCACTCCTGAATCGGTGCTTTCCTTAAAAGCACGTTGGGTTTCCGTGTCTTCCTCTTCACTCCCCACGGCGAGCTATGAGACATGGCTGCCACACTCCAGCTCCGAGCCGTGGAATCCGGTGAAGAGATCTGTTCCTAGCAGGTGTTCAGAGCATATGCTTTCCTGGCACACCCACCAGTCCTTGTGCGATTTATCATGGTAGACGTCCCTGCGTGGCGTGTCACAAGCCTGACCTCAGCGTGGAGGGGTAGTGGCTTGCGTTGCTGCAGGAGCTCTTAAGCCAGGAGGCTGCTCTGAGCTCAGACGTGACGCCTGGCCTCTGGTGGAGAGGTGAGATGGCTCATGTTCTTGTCAGCCCGGGAGATGGGGCGGGTGATAGCGTTTCTGCCAGTCCCCAGAAGCTTTCCGTTGTTCTGGTGGTGTAGGCCAAAAGAAACACTGCGAGGGAACTAAAACCGAGGAGTGAGCTCTCATGGAAACACCAGTTAAAGCTGGAACTTAGATTTTTATTTTTTTTTTTTCGTCTGGGCTGCAACAAACACACATGATTTGCGTTAACATTGAGACTGTACAGTCTAATGTGGCCTCACAGCTAATAGCTTTATTTCTCTCACTCTCTCTCGTTCTCTTGCAACAGCTATCCTGTAGACAACCAAAGAGGTTCTGGTTCTGGAGGGACCAAACGATCCAGCCTGGTTAGCCCGAGTCACCCGCCACCAGCTCCTCCGATCGGATCCCCCTCAGCAGCCAGGCCGGGCTTTGCTCCCCCTCCGGCACCACCTCCACCACCACCACTGATGGGAAACACTCCCCCTCCACCCCCTCCCATGGGCTTCCCATCCCCAGGAACCCCACCACCACCCTCGCCCCCTTCTTTCCCTCCTCACCCCGAGTTTGCTGCCCCGCCGCCGCCGCCACCCCCTCCAGCAGTCGAATATGCCAGCGTGCTCCCACCTCCGCTGCCGCAGCCGGGCAGTGGGAGCGCGCCGCCTCCCCCTCCACCACCACCGCCTCCTGGCCCACCGCCTCTGTCTTCCAGTGGCCTGGATGGTCCCCCGCCACCTCCTCCACCCTCAGACACCTCCTCCTCCAAGCCCAAGTCATCCTTGCCTGCGGTTAGCGATGCCAGGAGTGATCTGCTTTCAGCTATTCGTCAAGGTAAGGTTTTCTTTCGATTCCAACCTTCTCCTTTTCCGCTGGAAAAAAACCCCACGGTATCCAAGTGCGAGCACTTGGGAGCCATCTCGTGAGCAGTGGTGCGACTGCCTCGCCACTTGAGACCTGTCCCTTGCGGTCCCTCCTTGTCTGCCCACCCTGATGACAACCTCGCTAGGTTTTATGCCCCCACCTGCGCCTTTGGAGTGCTGGATTTGGTGTGGTCCAAGTTTGCGAGTGGTTTAACCCCTCAGAGGAGCAGGGAAATGATCCGCTTCCCATTCCTGCTGCCCACCCAGCCTGTCTTGGCTGTCATTCACCACCAGTGTTATCCCACAGCGTGTCCAATACTCTCTGGCAGAGGACAGGCTGCCTTGCTCGGAGGATTGTGTCAAAGGGATGGCTGCTTTGGAGATCTCAGTGTGACCAAAGCCTTTGCATGATCCCCTCCGTTGCCTTCTTCCCAACAGGCTTCCAGCTCCGCAAGGTGGAGGAGCAGCGGGAACAGGAGAAGCGGGACGTTGTGGGCAATGATGTGGCAACCATCCTGTCGCGCCGCATCGCTGTGGAGTACAGCGACTCTGAGGACGACTCTTCGGAGTTCGATGAGGACGAATGGTCGGATTAACCATGGTCCCGTCCCCTTCCTCCCTTTCTCTCCTGGGTTAACATCATCTTAAAGAATCAGGTGGCCAAATCTTCCACCACTTCCTTTTTCATCCCGTAACCAAAGATGTGCCAAGGGTTTTCAGACAACCAGCAGCATATCTCCCCTCTCCCTCCCCCTCCGGCTTTGGCAGGACTTCGTGCTCTGCCTCTCCAAAAGGTCTCCTCACGGACACTGAGGATGCGGTGTCGGGATTTAGCTGGAGGGGGTGTAACGGTTGCTTATTTAAAAGAGAGCTAAACCTCCAGATTCTTGATGCCACCAGGCAGAGCACATATAAAGCCTCCATCCTGAGGGATTTTTAAAGTAAAGATGGATGATCCTGTTGCGGCCGCGTGGCCTTTTAGATGAAGGACATTTTCAGCTAGTTTTCTCATTGCAACAGCAGACAGTTGATCTGATGGCTCTTCCTTTCCAGTGAATACTGGCAGTGCTGCAAGAAAATGGGCTTTAAATGTCTGTTCTCTGCTGCATCCCACTGTCAAATAATCGGTTTTTGGCAATAGTGCACAATTCTTTCCCCTCTGACCCCCTAGTATTATTTCCAGACCTACCCTGCGTGGGGTGCGCTTCCTGGCTCTAGGGCTGTGGGAATGCGTTGGGTGCAATGTGAGGAGGGACTTTTTTTAATTTTATCTGAAAAAGCTGCCTTTTACCTTCCTCAAATCTCCCGGACTTTTTTTCGCCTGGTCTGCCGAAGGAGATTTGCCCAAAGGGATGCAAAACCGGGGCAGAATGTTATTGGGGCTTCCCGCTCTTGGGAGAGCAGAGCCGCTGCCCCGCTGAGACCCAGCTGCCTGGGCAGCGGTGAAACTCCGCTGCGCCAATTTCTCCAATTCGCTGAGAATGTGCTTTTTAAAAAAAAAAAAAAAAAAAAAAAAGTGCCCAGAGTGGGGAGATGGTGTGTGGGGAAGGGTTCTCTGAACACCAGGCACTTTGGTGATCTTTGGCCTGTCCAGGACGATGCCATGGTCAGTTTGGAGAGGCGCTTTTTCTGGCGGGGTGACCATACTTTTTCCACGGGGACTTGAGCAGCAGAAAACGCTGGTATTACCTTTGCTTCCTCCTCCCTTCCGCCGAAAGAGGGGAGTTTGCGTGCCTAAAAACATCTAGTGTGTGAACGGAGTAGCCCGTCAGCTACATCAGACCTAACCTACGTTGTTTCCCCTAATTTTATTATTATAATTCATTAGTTAATTTTAAGGAAACGTTTCTTCTCCTCACTAACCCTAGGAGTTCCCAGGCCGCTCACTACAGATACAGTACTGGCAGGGGGAGAAAATGGCAAACTTGAACTAGCTGACTTAGGTTTTATGGCTGTTTTATATTACCTTACATAGAATATAAGTGTATCTTGGAAATCCAGAAGCAAATACCCCCCAATGCTACGAACCTGTATTTTAATTTGGACGTGACTCTCTTGGGGTCACGCAAGAAAACGATTCCAAAGCTTTTTGGAGATCGTGGGTCCAGCTGTCGTGGGGTGGGACCGGCTTCGTGTCCCATTAAGACCAACTCTCCAACCTCTTTGCCTTTCCTATTGTAAAGTATTTTGCCAGCCTGTGCCTGTTCTTCCTTCCCTGCCTTGCCTCCGTTCGTGCTGTTGCTGATACCTGGAACGCCAGGCCCAGCCCAAGGCTGCCACGTTGCTGAAAATCCATCTCAGGGTTTGATTGATGGCTTCGGTTTGTGCCATTGAGTTCTTACCGATTTGGGGTGTGTGTGTGTGGTGTGTGCTTGCGCATTTTTAATCTTTGACAGAGCAGATAAGGGCTTGGAGGACGGGCTTTTCTGGGGTACGGATCAAGCCGAGATCCAGCGCGACCCTGAGCACAATCGGGAGAGATTTACCGGGCTGCTGCACCATCAGATTTTTGTCTGCAAATCGGCTGCTAGGCAGGATGCGAAGGGCGTAGACGGTGAGGCATCCCGATGGGCCGGGAACATCTGAGCAGCGCTAATTCCAGGTTCTGGAAGAGGGAACGAACCCCTCGAGTGCCAGCGAGAGCCATCGTGCAGTGGAGGGACTTGGAAATGCAAAGTGATTGTTGCTGCGAGCTGGGTGAGGGGGGGTTAGAGGAGAAGGACTGCCTCTTGTTTTTCTGCTCTTTCTGTAAGCATCCTCCTCTGGCTTCTCTCGGAGACAGGTTCCCGGGGAAAACGGACCTTTAAGCTAACCCGGCCTGACAGCATTATCACACAGGGAAACGAGGAGCTCGCAAATGCCAAACCTGGGTTAATTTTAAATTGCCTTAACGAGACTTGGCCCCTGCTGGGGGAAAAGGGGAGCCGTGTATTCCTGTCGGGTGAAATACAGAAAAGTGCCATATTCTCCGCGCCCCAGATGGATGGTCTGTCAGGCAGGGCCCTGCCTCGGGGCGTTGGGGACAGCCTTGCCCCACGCGCCGCCTGTTGCACAAGGGATGCTTGTGTGGGCGATGCGGCATGGCCGCGGGTGGAGTCGGCTCCTCCGGCTGCCTCGCCTGCTCGCCGGGCCCTCCTGGCAAGCGGTAGGGACGCTGCTTTGTCCCTGCAAGCCTGCTGGAACCACCCTCTGCTTTCCAACTCCCGTGCCGAGGTGAGAATCGAAACTGCTGGATCCTAAACAGAAGGGTTGCGGGACAGGTAGGGAAGGTTTGGTTGCGTCGTTTTTCTTAAAAATCTCCTTTTAGATGAGCTCAGCGCGGAGATCCCTGAGAAACGACTGGCGTAAAGCGACCGTCTTTTGAGTATTGTTGCAAAATCGCAGAGCGCTGGGCCACCAAGTAGGCTTAATATTTCTCTAAACCAGTAGGGGAAGAGGAGAGGTGCCAAAAACAACCTTTGCAAGACAGAGCAGCTGTGCTGAAGCTTCAGAGCCGCTGCCCAGCGTGGACCGAGGGTCTGTGCCGGATTCCCCTGCCATCTTTGTCATTTGATGTTAACTTACTCCTTCCTCCCCTTTCCCCCCCCCCACCCCCCGCGTAAGGCTGGGTTGAACGGCCCGGCGGGCGAACCTCAAGCATTTCACAAAGCCAAAAGCGAAATGTTGGCAGCTGGGGTCCTCCCCGTCTTTCCATTTCAGCCCGATCCCTGTCCGTGCGGAGCCGCGGAGCCGCGGCGGCCCGTTTCTCCCATCCTGGGAGCCGTTCTCTCGGGGCGGGCTCGCTCCTTCCCCGCACACGGCGAGTTTGGGCAGGCCGCCGTGCTCCTGGTTAAACATTCTCCCGGTGTCCTCGCCCGCAGTGCTTGGCTGCTGCTCCCGGCAGCTTTTTTCCCCCTCCCCGCCGCCCCCCTCGCAGGGAAAAGGAAAAAAGGAAAAAAAAAAAAAAACAAACCCTCAGTCCCGGCTCCCCGGGCTCAGCCTGGAGCCGCAGCCGGTGACCTTCACCGCTTTCTCCTCTCCTTATCAGACCCAAAGCACCAGACCAGATTGAGGGAAGGGGGCTCTCGGAGGTCCCAGATGGCCAAGAAACTGTGCGGAGTGCCGTTTCAGGGAAAGGAGAGATAGAGATAGATATATATATATATATATTTTTTTTTTTTTTTCCAATCCATGAACTTATTTAACGTGCCTCTTCCGAAAGTACCTGCCGTGATGGGCAGATGCGGCTCCCCCCCCCTTCCCCAGGTCAGGTTTCGTTGCTGTTGGATTTCGGGGGGCGGCCGGGGAGGGGTGCGTGTGTGCGTGCGCGCTTTCTTCTTTTCTTTTTAAAACAAAGCCTTGAAGTGGGGAAGCGGATCCGATGTTTTTATTACTGTATTAACATTCATTTTAATTCATTTCAGAAACTAACCCATTTTTCTTCTTGATTAGAATGTCATAGAATTAGACAAGCTGTAACCCTCCTGAAGTGCCTTATTTTTCCTACATGGTATAAATATATTTATAAGAGTAATTATTCCACTCGTATCTTAGGGGTTTATCGCTGAGCAGAAGATGTTGGTGGGAGGAGAGATGGGAATTGCCCTCGCAGGACCCAGGGCGATGTTTGAGGGATACTCTCAGGGTGCCGGGGTTGGGGGGGGTGGGTGGGGGTGTGCGTGGGGGGGGGGGGGGGGGGGTGGCGTTGCTTCAGACCAAAGGAGTTTCAGCAGTGAAACTCTGCTTAGAAAACAAAAACAAAACAAAACAAAAAAAAAACAACAAGAACAACAAAAATCAAACCCAACCTCAGGAGCGAAATACTGTAGATTTGTTTGGTTTTCTTACCCCTGCAAGATGATGGCGGGGCTCTGCTCCCCCCCCCCGGCGTGGGGGGAGGCAGCGGGTTAAAGCTGCCGCGGGAGCCGAGCGCGGACCGTGTCCCACCCGGAGCCTCCCGGCGCTGCCTCCTGCTCCCCGCCGGTACCCTCTGTCTCTGCTTCTCCCCGTCGGCTGCTGCCTAAGCCAGCCTTTCCTGCTGCTTTTATTTTATTTTATATATATTTTTTTTTTTTTATAATCAGCTCAGTAACCCCTGGTTGAAGATCCCCATTGCGAATGATTTTGTAATTTACATGTTTAAAAAAAAAAAAAAAAAAAGAGAGATGATAATTTTTTTTTTTTTTTGATCCTTTTTTAAAACTTGTCAACTTGATAAAAACCTTTCTATCCGACGGGTGCCTGCGTGTGTTACTCCGGGCGCGTGTGCGGGAGCTGCGGTGTGCGGCCCCGTAGCACCTGGGAAGTGGCTGGTTGGGGGCAGAGGGGTGGCCGTTGACCCCTCGGTGGGGTGGGGGGACTTCTCCTGCCCCGGGGGGCACGGGGAGGTGCTGGGCCACCCTCTCCGTCCCCCCGCCCCGAGTGTCCCGTAGTGCGTCCCGCAGGGCTGTGATTTGGGGAGCCCGGCTGCCTTCGGCGTTTCGTGGAGGGGCTGCGTCCCCTCCCCGGGAGCCCGGGCAGAGAGAGGGTCCCAAGCTCCGCTGCAAACGCCGTCGGCCTCTTCCAGTCCCCAAAGGCAGCCCTGCCGAGGCGGGGAGAGGATTATCCAGGGTGGGGAGAGGAGCCAAGGAAGCGGGATCCAAGAGGAGCTCCCAGCCTCCCGCCTGTGCTCCCTGCCATACAAAATGAGCCCGGGCTCCATCTTGCCGGAGCGGAGCCGCTGCAGCTGGGGCTGCCGGGGGGGCTCTTGCTGCTGCTTTGCTTTGCTTTGCTTTGCTTTTTTTTCTTTTTTTTTTTTTTTTTTTTTCTCTCCCCGCCTCCATTTCAGCTGCTCAAGGTCCCTTCTGCACTTCATCCGCCACCGTGGCTCCTGGCCCTGGTTTTCAGGTGCCTTGTCCGGGTTCGGTGCCTGAGCCTGTTGTGTGGATTTTTTGGGTTGGGTTTTTTTGGTTTTTTTTTTTTGTTTTTTTTTTTTTCTCGCCGGTCGGTGGAGAGCAACAAAAGGACCCGTCCCCGTTGCTCCTCGTCCCTGCTTTTACCCTCAGCTTCCCTCTGCCAAATTCCCTTGGCTTCTCGGAGACACCCGTGCGCTCGTTCTGCAGCGCTGTGCCTTTCTTGGCTGACAATAGTCCCTGGCTGCAAAACCTCATTAGATTAATTGGCCTTGCCAGCTTCTGAACAAGCAAGCCCTTTAGTCGTGCTGGGGCGCGGAGGGCAGGGGAAGGAGGGATCTCTTGGGCTTCCACCCTCCCTGCTGCTGCGTGTCCTGGCTCCATCTCGAAGCCGGGAAGGAGCGGCCGGAGCTCCGGCTCCCTTCTCTGGATGGGAGCGGTGGTGGCCATTGGTGACGCTGCTTTTTTTGGGGTCCACGCTAACACCCAGCCTTCGCTTTTGGGCCACCAACCCTTAAAAGTCATCCTTGGGGTGCGTAGCAGTGAGTGTCGTGCTGGTTTACCCCCGTTAAAAGACAAATGGGGGAATTTTGGTGCCGTTTGCCCGCAGCGAGGAGCTCGCAGGCTTCGCCCTCCACCTCCACCACCGACCCATGGAGCCGGGGGCGAGCTCTGGAGCCGGAGGAGAAGCCCAACAGCGAGGCCAAAAGCGTGTGCCACTGCTTTCGGAGCCGGAGCCCGAGCCCTTTCCCTGAGCCGCCCGTTCCTACGGCGGAGCTGCTGCAGCCGGGGCAGAGTCTCTCGGGCTCCGCGGTGCCGCAGGACGCTGGCCTCGGCCCCAGCCTTTGATGCCTTTGCCCGGCTGCCTCCTCCACGGGGCTCGGCATCACAGCTGGCCGGGCTCCGGCTTCACAGGAGCCCCCCGTCTCCAAAGACCTATTTAATTTTCTCCTTCAAGGTGGTGTTAGCAACACCCAGAAGATGCTGCCGGCTGCCTTGGACGAGTGGGCTGCGTGTCCTTTCCACCACTGACGTCAGCTTCTCTCCCTTAATTCCCCCTCTGGGACCGAAGCGAGTGCAGGCGCTGCCAGCTCCGATCAGCGTTAACAGCCTGCTCTCCCAGTGTGTGGCAGCGCTCCGCCGTGCCAATGTCACCCCCGACTCGCGCCGCCTTCCCTCGCCAAGCAGCCACGGGTGGTGGGAGAGCACTACCCTCTTCCAACACCCCGGCGAGGGCCCGCTGCCAGCAGAGAGTCCCCGTTTCTTGCACGTAGGTGTGCTGAGATGGCAGCTCGGCCCCTGTAGAAATGGCTGACTCCTTCTCTCTCGCTCTTTCTGCCTCTTTTTTTTTTTTTTTTTTTTTCCCTTTTTTCCCCTCCCTCCTCCCTGCCTTTGCTGTTGCCTACGCGGTTGTGTGGGGAAGGCAAATCGGCTCCCGTGCTGCGGATGGCTTTATCTGTAACTCTTCCATCTGCTCACAGCAGCTCGCAAATAACCACGGGGTGCCAGAGGAATTATGGATTTGGAGCTCAAGTTTCTGCAGGCTGGCAGGGCAGCGGCTCCGCGCCGCCCTCGCCCGCTCCCGCAAAGGCCAGCGCCTGCACCTCGGAGAGTTTGAACGTGGCCGGGGGCCAAATTTCCCCCTCCCCATCGCCGTCTCCAGGCCGGGGCGAGTTAGACGAAGCCTCGTGGGTCCTCCATGAGGTGGGGGCGGAGGGTGCTGCCACCCCCCCGCCTCCCCACGCCCCGGCCGGGCAGCCAAGGGCTCGTGGCACGAAGCTGCTTTTTGCAGGAATAAAAGGGGAGGGCGCCGAAGACCGACCCGCTTCCCACCACCCCGCTTCCCACCCTGCCCTTTGCTATCTCCCACCCGGAGCAGCGCTTTGGGACGGGCTCTCCTCCCTAAGAAACACCATCCGATGCCTCCCCGGGGCCACGGTTCCGATGGGGACGATGCTCCGCAGCCCGCGCCCCGCCGGGAAATGCCTCCCGCTGCCTTCGGCATTTGGTAAAACGCTTACAAGCGGGGCCGCGTTTTCTTCATTTCCTGCCTGCTCCCGCTTCCAAGGAAACAAAAATCCCCCAAGCCAGGGCTGAGGTTTCTCATTTAAACCTAACCCGGGCCAATAACCGGAGCTGCTCGGCCCTTCCCGGGGCCCGGCATTCCCAGCCCGGCCACCCGCCGGGGTGCAGGGGGGGGATGTCGGGGCTCGTGCTCCCCGCCGGGACGCACCCATCGTGGGCCCCCCAGTAAATCCCTGGGAGCAGAGAGCATCCCTGGGACGCGGCGTGGGCAGCTCTCGCCCCTGCCCCAGGCAGGTCAGTCGGGGTCGAGGGCCGTTTTGGGGCACCGCTGACCTCCCTCCATCCTCCAAGCTGGCAAATCCCCCCTTTTTTTTTTTTGGCACCGGGGGGAGCGAGGGCTCTCGCCCGGCAGGAACCAGCTCTGCCTTTGCCATGGTTAACCCCAGCGCTCGTGTCCGGTGTCCCCGCTCCCGGCAAGGTGGCAAAGGGCAGGCGCTCGGAGCCGGAGCCGATGCCAACGGGGCTGCCCATGGCGGAGAAAAGGAGCAAAACCTGCCCGGAGCCCGGTGCCTTCCCCACGGGTTCGGAGGCATCTGCTGGAAGCCCCGGTGCTGGTGGGGGGGGGAGGGCTGGGCCTGCCAGATGTGCGCGCACAGCTGGGGGTGATGGCATGCCTTTATCCCGCTCGCAGCCTCTTAACTCCGTATTTTAACCCCAAAACTGGGCTGTCGGTCTCCCCCTGAGCCTCTCCGGCACATCGGGGGCGTGGGGGTGGCAGCTCGGCACTCGGGCGCCTTCTCAGATGGATTTGGCTGGTTTTTACAACTCCTTTTTCTGCATCTTTCTCCACCAAAAAAAAAGGGAGCGGGCTGGTTATCTCCCAGCTCGGTGCCGCCTGCTCCATCCCCCCCAAGGCCTGGAGCAGCCGGGAATGTCTCCGGACTTGCTGGCTGTGTGCTGGGAGAGCAGCCAGCCCCACAGCGGCGTCGGGGTGCCGGATTCCTCCAGCCCCACGGCGGTGTCGGGGTCCTGGATTCCTCCAGCCCCATGTTCAGCCTCGGCTTCCCGCATCCATCCCGGCAGGAGGGAATCGGACACAGGTAGGAGCCAAAGAGTGAGTTTTCCAGCCGGGAAGCGGCAAGTGGGGCAGCCACACACTGAGCCACGGCCACCGTGGTGTCTGGTGGCAGCAGGGGACGGGGCTGCGAGGGGTGACATCCTCAGGGGACCCATAGTGGTGGGTACGAGGGCTCCCGAATTCCCGGCGGGGGTGGGAAAACAGGGATCGGCAGCCCCTTGGCTTGACGTGGTGCCACGTGGCTGCGTCCTGGTGGCTTTTGACGCCGGGCTGTCCCTGCGGGCTCACCCCCAGCTCCTGAATGCTGTGATTACTCCCCCCCCCCCCCCAAGATGAATTTGGGGACACCACCGGCTTCGGCACAACCCTGCCGGGAGCTGCAGCCCTCTGCCCGCCCCACGCCGGCCAGGGTTGGGGGGAGCCCGGGGTGGGGGCCCAGCAGACCTGCGCAGTGCTGCCTTTACGCTACCTGCTTACACACCCCCGGCATGTCCCCCTGTCCCCAGGGGAGGTCACAGGGACCCCCGGGAGCAGGAGGGAGCAGCCGGGATTGCTCGGAAAAGCGGAGGGGCTGGGGCTGCTCCCTCTGAAGGCATCAGCAGGGGAAGCGCGAGGGGCAGAAAAGCTATTTAAGCTGCCGCACGATGTTGACATAAGAACAACCAGGTCTAAGACTGCCCTGTGAATAAAGTGGGGCTGGGAATTACAGGATTTTTCACTGCCAGGGCTCGGAAATTATCCCCTGGCTGAGGGATGGAGGGGCCTCAGCTCAGCTTCGGGCCACGACGGGCATCTCCAACCCCTGAGCTTTGCTCCTTTCCGCTTGGCTTAACCTCGGCGGAGCCCCAGATTCCTCAACCCCGTCCCCAGCGCTGATCCCAGCCCCCGGAAAGCAGGGGCAGTCGCTCCGTGGGTCCCTCGGCCCCATCTCCTGCTGCCGTAACCCCTTTCCAGCGCTCGGTTCGCTCCAGAAGCGGGAAGGAAATCTTTATTTTCTTTGCAATAAACAGCACCAACCCTCCGGGCTGCCACCGGGTCCCTGAGCCCAAGGTGAAGCCGAGCCTGGGGGGGGGTGGAATGAGGGATGGGACCGGCACGCATCCTGCACCCCAGCACCCAGCCGGGCTCCGGCTGCTCCTCAGCCTTGGGCTCTGCCACATCCCGGCGCGTCTGCGGATGCACAAATGCCTGTAAGAAACCTGCTGCTCCCCGAGCGGGGTGGGCAGGGGCACGATGCGGGGGGAGGTGGGGGGGGAGAAGGCGGCGGGGTGGTGGTGGTGGGGGGGGTCTCTCGGGGCGCAGAGCCCTGCTCCCGGAGGGGACGAGCTGCCCTAATTAGCTTTGCTGTCATTAACCCTGCTTTCCCTGCGTGCAAAGAGCATGGGGCAGCAATGCCCAGATGCTATTTGAGCGGTGGCTCTCGCAGCACGGGCATTTCGCTGCTGGGGGCGGGCCGGGGGGGGGCCTGGGCAGAGCCTCGAGCCCTCCTGTGTCCCCCCCCCCCCCCGCCCTCCCTCGCCGGGGTGCAGGCAGCTGCCCGTGACCTTGCCGGGATGGAGGCGGCGATAACGGCACAAGGCTGGATGCAGCCCCTCCGCCTGCCGGGCGCCGGGAGGATGAGGAGGATGAGGAGGATGAGGAGGATGAGGATGGCCATGGCCCTGGGTGCTGCTCCCCGGGGCTGGCTCCTGCTAACAGGATGCGATGGGGTGGGGGGGTGGGAAGAGCTGTCAGTTGGGATTTCTTAGCTGGACGCAGGGAAACGGAGCCCTGCCCGGACCGGGGGGCGACGGCGCGGGGGCCTCAACCCGCTCCCCCCCCATGGGAGATGCCGTCCCCTCCCCGCCCCGGCATCAAACAGCCCCACCTCGTATCACAAATTACTTTTATTCCCTCCCTCCCACGCTTGTAAACAAGAAGCAGCCCCCCACCACCACCACCCCCACAACCCACTCCCCCCCCCCCGCCGCCCCCGGCTCTGCAGCACCCCGCCGAGGGCTCCCCTTCCCAAGGGACCTCTCCACATCCATCTCCACCCCCAAAAATGTGGAAATGCAAACCCAGTGCAAAGAAAGGCTTTGGCGGGGGGGCGGGGGGGGGCACAGCACTCGGGGGTCCCCGAAACTGCTGGGTTTGGGGGTGTGGAGCCCCCGGCAGCACCCTCCGCCCGAAGGCAACGAGCACTAGAGGGCAGCAAGTCCCAGGGCTGGGCCGGCGTGAAAATCCTATTAAATAATAATTAAAAAAAAAAAATAAATAAAGGGAAGGGCGGCTGGGAGAAGGTGTGTGGGGGGGGGTGGTGGTGGTTTGAGTCCCTCCTCCTCCGGCAAAGGAGTCTCCCCCCCTCCGCCCCCCTTCCTTCCCCAAACGTACAAAATATATTTTAAGAATCGGAGGTAAATAACGAGGCTGTGAAAAAAATAAGCAAGGGGGGAGCAAACATTCCAGGTGTCGCCCCCCCTCCCATCCTCCCCCCCCCCCCGCTTAAAAAAATAAAGCATCATAAATAGTTTTAAAGAAAATATGAGGCTCTCCCCCCCGCCCCTGTGCGTGTACACGCATAAATATAGGTTATATTATGGATAAAAAATATGTTTTTCTCTCCTGTAAGTTCAAAAAGTGCAAAAATAGAGGAGGGGGGGGGTATGCCTAAAAGAATGGGGCTGGGAAGAGCAGCTTGATTCCAAGAGCTCCTGTGACGGTCTTCATTCCCATCTTTGGGAATGAAAAAAAAAAAGGGAGAAAAAAAAAAAAAAGGAAAATCCCCCAACCGCGATCGGGTAAGTGAAAGGTGCAGAGAGGCTGGGGGGGGGAACACACATGGCGGGGGGGGGACACAGACCCGTGTCAGACGTCACTGGGGGAGCGGGAGCGGAAAGGCATGGTGGAGGAGAAGCAGCCGCAGCACACGGTCCACAGCACTTTCTGGATCTCCTGGTTCCTGAAGGCGTAAATGACGGGGTTGATCATGGAGTTGTAGGTGGCGGGGAGGAGGGTGACGTAGGTGTAGAGCGCCGGGGAGCTGGAGTCCCCCAGCAGGCAGTAAATGGCGAAGGGCAGCCAGCAGGACGCGAAGGTGCCCAGGATGACGGCCAAGGTGGCGATGCCTTTTCGGGTGGTGACGTAGTGGGAACTGGCCAGGAAATGTCTCTGGACGGCGATCTGGTGGGCGTGCCGGCAAATGATCTTACAGATCTGCACGTAGAGCTGGAGCATCACGGCGAAGACCATGAAGAAGGAGACGGAGAGGATGATGAGGTGGTTCTTGGTCAGGGGCTTGACGATGCTGCAGGTGGAGGGCTCCTTCAGGCAGTTCCAGCCCACGACGGGCAGGAGCCCGTAGCAGATGGAGGCTCCCCAGGTGAGGATCAACATGATGTAAGTCCTGGTGACCGTCCTCTCCGAGTAGTAGGTCAGGGCGTTGTAGAGGGACAGGTAGCGGTCGATGGTGATGGTCAACAAGCTGCTGACGCTGGCCGTGAAGGAGGTGACCAGGAGCCCCACCGTGACCAGGCTGACAGCCTCCGATGGGATGAAGTAGACAAAGGCGAAATGCAGGATCAACCCCAAACCTGCCAGAAGGTCGGCCGTGGCCAAACTACCGATGAGGAGAAACATCGGAGCCCGGAAAGCCGGGGTGTAGAAGATGACCACCACCACGATGGCGTTCTCACAGGAGATGATGGTTCCGGAGATGCAGAGGATGACGTCCCAGGGGTTCAAGGGCAGGGGTTGCACCACCGACTCCAGGTCCAAGGAGCTGCCGCTGCCATTCCTGGCCGCGAACCAGCCTTGCTGGCCCTCGCTGGAGTTGGGGGGCCCTTCTTCCATCATGCTGCCGGAGCCGAAAGCGAGAACAGTCCCCTCAGCACCCGCTGCCCACGGCGGGGACCCACCTGCGCCATCCCTGTGCCCCCCAGCCCCAGGCACAGCCCTGCCTCCCCCCAAAAGTTGTCTCCGGGAGGGGGGGCAGAGCGGGGTGTGTTTGGGATGGGGGGGGGGGGGGGGGTGTCCCTCACTGTTTGCTCCCAGGGGATTTTTCTGGACAAGGTGGTTTGGGTTTAATTGTTTTCCAAGAAAAGAAAAATAAATATGTGAATAGAAGGTGCGGGAGGGGGGGGGGGAACTCAGCCCGCCCCTGCCTGAATTAGCTGCGGGGGGGGGTGTGTGCATTGCACGATTTTGGTGGGTAAATAGAGGGGAGCAGGACCGGCCCCCCCACACCCACCCCCAGGTCTTCGGGGGTCCCAAGCAGCAGGTGAAGGGGGCGGCCCCGCTTAGCGGAGACCGGGAACCGCGGGGGTGGGAAAGGAGCCCCGTCTCCCCCCGTCTCCCCCCCCCCCATCATTCACCCCCCAACCGGGGGAATCCCCACTTACCTTGGGGGTCTGCCCCTCGCCGGGGCACCCGGGCAGGCAGCACAGCCCCTCGGCCCCCTTTCCCTTTGCCCAAGCGGGCTCACACCCCCTCCCGGTGCACCCCCACCCCCCCCCCCCGGTGCCCGTGTTCCCCCCCCCCCGTGCCGGTGTGTGTGTCCCCCCCCGGGTACCCAGCACTCACCTGCCGGGATGCTCGGCCCGGGCTGGGGGTCCGCTGCCATGGGCGCCTCCGAGTTATAGTGACCGAGCCCCGCCGGGGGGGAGCGGGGGGGTGGGGGGAATTTGGTGTGTGTGGGGGTGACTCACCGCCAGCCCCCCCGCCACCCCCCACCCCCCCCGCCTCACTCCTGCTCCCCCCCCCAGCCCCGTTCGCCCCGCTGTGACGTCAATGGCGCGCCGGAGCCAATCAGCGCCCCGTGAGGCGCGCGCGCCGCATAGTAATCACGCCGGGGATGGAGCAGCCCATTCATAAAAAACAGCCCCCCCACGCCCCGGCCCACGCCCGCTCGCCTCCACCCGCCCCCCCACACACACCCACGCCGCCCCCGGGACCCCCTCCCCGGCCCGGGTCCCCCCGCCACGTCCTTTCAAAGCCCTTGCAGGGCCGTGCTGCAGAGGAGGGGGGGCGCCGGCTTTCCGCCCCCCCGCCACCATTGCAGAGGTTTGAGGGCTCCGCTTTGCACGCTGAGCGTGGGGTGCGGAGGGGGCGGCCCTGGGGGGAGAAGGATGGGGGGGGGGCGACGAAGCCAGCTCCTCTCCCGCACACCCGGGGGTGCGCAGTGCCCTCCCCCCATCCTCCTCTTCCCCGCGTGGTTCTTAATAATTTATCACCGGGAGAACCGGGAAGGCCTGGAGGTTGGGGGGGGCTCCGGGAAGGGTGGGTGGCAGGGAGCCTTCCTCCCCGGGGGAGGAAGAGGAGGCGTGAACCGCCACCCCCCCGCCCCGGGACTCTCCCCCCCTGCCCCGGTTCTTCCTTTCAAGCCTTCCTCGGCAACAGACGGGGCGGGGGTGTTTGGGGGTGTTGGTCATTCCTGGCCCCGCTGCTAAAGCGTGGGGGGGGGCGCGGCGGTGCTAGCGGGGCTCCCGACCCCCCCGGGGTTCTCGCCAGCGCCGCGGTCGCCCCTTCGGTAGCCCGGCCCGACCCGGCCCGGCCCGGCGGGAGCTGTCCGCGGTGCTGAACGGTGGTGGCGGGGGGGGACGACAGGGGCCGGCGGAGGGATCCTCCGTAGCCCCCCGGAAGGGTGACGGTGACCCAGGGAGGGGGCTTAGGGGGGGTTGAAGGGGGGTTAGTGAGGGGGTTGGAGGGTTTTTGGGGGGTGTGAGTGCGCAAGTGCGCGTTGGGGGTGCGGGGAGAGCGTGCAGCACACGGGATGGGTGTGCCGTGACCGCAGCGTGTGCAGTGAGTGCAGGGTGTGCAGTGTGTGCAGGAAGTGTAGGGTGTGCAGGGAGTGCAGTGTGCGCAGTGTGCAGGGAGTGCAGTGTGTGCAGGGTGTGCAGGGAGAGTAGGGTGTGTGGGGTGTGCAATGTGTGCGGTGAGTGCAGGGTGTGCAGTGAGTAAAGAGAGTTCAGGGCGCGCAGGTTGGGCAGGGTGTGCAGTGAGTGCAGTGTGTGCGCTGTGTGCAGGGACAGTAGGGTGTGCAGGATGTGCAGTGAGTGCAGGGAGAGTAGAGTGTGCAGGGAGTGCAGTGTGTGCAGTGTGCAGGGAGTGCAGTGTGTTCAGGGAGAGCAGGGTGTGCGGGGTGTGCAGCGTGCAGGATGGGCAGGGTGTGCAGTGGGTGCAGTGCGCAGACAGTGTGCAGTGCACACAGTGCACAGCATGTGCAGTGTAGAGGGTGTGCAGTCGCAGGCAATGTGTGCAGGGTGTGCAGTGCGCGCAGTGAGTAAGGGATGTGCAGTGTGGGCAGTGAGCACATCGTACGCAGTGAGTACAGGGTGTGCAGTGTGTGCGGTGTGTAAGATGTGCAGTGCTTAGGCAGCGCGTTGTGCGTGCAGCCCGCAGGGTGTGCAGTGCCCACGCGATGCGCCGCGCATGCAGCGTGCCGTGCTCCGGCAGCGTCTGCAGGGAGTGCAGGGCACACACAGTGTGCAGTGTGTGCGGTGTAGAGGGCGTACAGCGCACAGGCGGTGTGCAGTGAGTAAAGTGTACAGAGTGTGCGCGGCGAGTGCAGGGTGTGCAGTGCGCAGGCAGTGTGTGCAGTGTGTGCAGGCAGTGTGTGCAGCGTGTGCAGTGTGTCCAGGGTGTGCAGTGTGTGAATGGTGTGCAGTGTGTACAGTGTGTCCAGGGTGTGCAGTGTGTGCAGTGTGTGAATGGTGTGCAGTGTGTGCAGTGCGTGCAGGCAGTGCGTGCAGTGTGTGCCCTGCAGTGCGTGCAGTGTGTGAACGGTGTGCAGTGTGTGCAGTGCGTGCAGTGCAGTGTGTGCAGTGTGTGCAGTGCAGCGTGTCCCGCGGAGCAGTGCGTACCGGGGGGTGCAGTTCCCGGCGCCCCCGAGCGCCCCCCGCGACCGGGCCATCCCCACCTTTCCCACAGCAGCGTGCAGGCGGCGGGTGGGGGTGGGTGGGATGCATCCCCGGATCGGCCCCCCCGCCCCCGCCAGGGGCCATGCCCCCCCCGGGGCGGGGCAGGACGAGGCGGGGCCGCCCCTGCCCGCCCCCCTCCGCCGCCGGGGCCGCCTCCCGCGGGCGCGCATGTCCCCGCCGCTCCGCTCCGTTCTCCCGGGAGTTCCGCGGCGTGGCAGCCGACACCTCCCGCCGGGACCGGGCCGAGCCGAGCCTGGCTAAACCGAGCCGTACCGGGCCGGGCCATGGCCCCGCCGTGCGCCGGGGCGTTGCGCTGCGCGCTCCTCTGCGCGCTCCTCTGCGCGCAAGGGCCCGCTCCCACCCGCGCAGGTACGGCCCGGGGCGGGGGGGGGCGCGGGGGGAGACCCGGGGATGGGGGGCGAGGGGAGTTTGAAGCTTTGGGGCAGCTGAACTTTTTGGGGTTTGGGGTTGGTTTGTTTTTTCCGAGGGCTCCCCTCGCCCCCCGCGGGACCCCCTCGTCCCTGGTGGGACCGGGAGAGCCCCGTTCCCTCGGTTGGCCCCGGTTTGGGGGGAGAGGGGCTCCGTCTCCTGCTCCCCGATGGGGGGCTGGGACCCCCAGGGCCAGGAGGGGTGAGCTGGGTCGTTGCAGGACAGGCGGGGTGCAGGGTCCGGCCTCCTCTCGGGAGAGCGGGGGGATCTCGTGGCGGTTTCCGTGGCGGGGGGGGAGGAGGCGTCACCCTCCTTCCCGGGGTGCCTGCAACTCCGGGCATCAATTATGCAAACCCCAGCCTTGCTTCTGCTCCCCTTCTCCCTTCCCCCCCCCCCCCCCCCCCCCCCCCCCCCGCGCTGCTCCCGGGACACATTTCCACCCTGACTTATCCCACCGGGACCCACGCGTGTTCCCGGAGCACCCATCGGGATGGGGCTGCCCTCAGCCGGCCCCGCTGCCCCCCCCGCCCCGCCTCGCCCCGCTTTATTTTCCTCTCCCTCCCCACACCTGACGGCAGGAGCGGGAGTTGACAACGTTGGGCTCAAACGTCTGTTCCTGTGCCTGCCGCGATAAAAATAACTTAAATTATAAACCTGCCTGAAACCCTTGCGAACAAAGTCCTACTTTCCCATTGGTTCCCGGCAGGTCTCTAAATGCTGGAGTGGCGGGGGGAGGTGGGGGGGGCCGGCGGCGTGCCCACCACGCCGTAGCCATGGCAATGGGTCCGCAGCATCCCACTTGGTGCCTTCCGCCACCAGTTGCCCCCTTTGCTTTTGCCGGGGGTGGGGGCGCGTTGGGAGAAGGAAGGGGCCTCTGGATTCAGGCAGGCATGGTCCGGGAGGCCGGGAAGACCCTAAAAGCTTGGGAGGGGAGGGGGGCGCTGGAGCTGCCCACCCCAAAGGGAGGTGGTGTGGTGGGGAGCCCTCCGCAAAGCGCTGCCGCCGGGGATGGGGTGCAGCTGCTGTGGCAAAGCCACACGCCAGGCCAGGTTGGTCCCTGCGGGACAGAGACCCCCCCGGGGAGCCAGCCCCCTGCCATCACCCATCCTCCTCCTGCAAGCCCTGGGGGGGGGGGGTGGTTTGTCCCCCGAGAGCCTGGAAGCATGTCCAGGGTGGGGAATGGCTCCCGGCTCCTTCCCGGGATGGTGCAAACGTGGGCGTGGGACGCGGCGAGGTGCAGGGGCCCGGCCACGGCTCCCCATTGCAGCCTCCCTCGCTGACAGTCATCGCTGTAAATTAATGATGAGCGGGTGTGGGGGGAGGGGGGGGGGAAGAGCTCATGGCAGAGCAGCTCCGCGAACACCCAAGTGACTCACTGCCATTGCTGGGGCGATGGGGAGCGGGGGGTCCTGCGGGACGGTCTGGGGGGGACAGAGGGGCGATGCTGCTCAGGGAACCCCAACATGGGCTGCTGCTGCCGCCGCCTCCTCTCTTCTAGACCCCCACCAAAAGCTCCGGGGCTGGGAGGGGGGGGCTTGCCCTGCGCTGCGTCCCGCCGTTGCTGCGGGCGATGGGGTCAGCCCTGTGCGTCCCGGGGTGGCTGTGGGGTGCGGGATGTCCCCTCCCCGGAGAGTTGGTGATGCTACAAACACACCTGCAGCCTGTCGGGACGGGTCTGGGAGTGGGTTTGGTGCTGCAAGAGGTGCCTTCGTTCCCTCCCGCTGCATCGTGAGAAATCCCCCTCCATGGAGAAAGAGGGTCCAGCCCCGAGCCCGGCTGATGCGGGGACGGATGTCGGCCCGAACCTCACCCTTCTTCCCCCCATCCCGGGTTTGGCAGGAGAGTGTGGCGAGCTGAGGTCCTGCGAGACATGCACGGCCGGCACCACCGCGCACAACGGCACCGGCTGCGTCTGGGTGGGCTGCGGGACCCCCGAGGAGCCAGGTGAGGGGGTCGGTGGGGCAGGGCCAAATCCGGAGGGGGCTCAGCCTTGTGGGGGGAGAGTGAGGGGCTCCCACGGCCCCCAGTGTTCGCAGCCAAGTGTTATCCTGGGCCTCTGACCTCCCACCGGGCTTCCCCTGCCGCTGGGCTGGGGCCGTGCCGGGATGGTTCTGGCAGCTCAGCACCCTTGGGTGCCTCATCCCGGCTGCTTTCCACGGTCGAGGTCCACTCACCCGACCCATCCCGGGTGGAGGCAGGGGATCCGTGCCAGCCGAGCGGGCAGGGGTGTGGGATTTCAGCGTGTTCTGGGTTTGGGGTAACGCTGGGAACCCCCCGCCTCCCCCCTCCATGGAGGTGCGGCTGGAGCAGCACCAGGCGATGGAGGTGGGAGAAAGCCGGCTGGTTGTAAAGCCCTTTGTCTGGGGCTCTTCCCCGCCGGGGTGCAGATGCGAGCCCCAGCTTGCAGCCCCTCAGATGGATGCCCAGCCCCGGGAACAAGTCGTCGCCATCCCAAACCCTTGCACCGGGTGCCCCCACGGGCTGGTTTGCTGGGGTGGGGGGGTGTCCCTTGGGAGAACCTGACTCCCTCTTCCCGCAGAGCCAGGGAGCTGCGTGCCGAGAGGGGCGGCAGAGCGGGAGACCTGCGTGCTCTACAACACCAGCACCCTGTGTCGAGGTAACCCCCCTATCCCTGCGAGAGCGGGTCCCCCCCAGACCCCGCGGTGCCCCCAGACTCAGCAGCCTTCGGGATGGAGGTGCTGCCGCGGATGCCGGGGCTGTGGGGATGAAATGCCACCTCTGGGACAGGGACATGGGGCTGGGGGTGCACGGCTGTGTCCCTTGACAACCCTTTTTCCCCCCCTTCCCCCTGTCACTCCCTCCAGCGGCGCTGAAGTCCCCCACTGAAGAACCTCCACGGTCCCATAGCAAGGAGCCGGTGACGCACTCCCCAAGTGAGCGGGTCTGGGGGGGGCGGCGGGGAGGTGGTGGGATGGGGTGGGGGGGTCCAGGTGCCCCAGGGGACAGTGGCCAGTGGGATGGGACAAGCCTCTTGGTTGCGTCAACGGAGCTTCAACCTTGGCTGTGCCCCAGGAGGTGCCAGAGCCATCCCGGAGGTCACAGCTCGGTCCCTTGTCCCCCATCTCTGCTCCGAGCCATGCTGCTGTGGGCTGCAGCGGGGCTGGGGGGGAGTCACAACACCCTGCAGCTCCCCCCCAGGAACCAGCCCTGCTGCCATCCTTGCCAGGAGGTGCCATCTCCGGCCGGGTTGGAGCCAGGGCTGGGAGCGGAGAAGGAGCCTCTTCCAGGAAGCGGGAACTGGAGAGCATCGGGCTAATTACGGCACGTAACCGGAGCCCGGAGCCCTCTGAATTATTGATCCCACTGGGATCCTTTCACCGCTGGCTCCTCTCCCGCGCGGTGCCGGCTGCTCCGGCACGGGAAGGGGCCGACCCCATCCCTGCATCCACGTCTCCATGGGGAAATTCCAGCCCCGTGCAGATGCTGGGGTCCGTGAGGACCCCAAAATCCCTCTCCTTGGCGCGGGCACCAGTGCTCCAGGGATGCCTACAGCACCCGTAACACCCCCCCCCTGGTTTTCCCTGCCGTTAGAGACCACCACCACCAGCGCCCCGTTGACGGGCAGCCCTGAATTTCACCCTCCCGGCTTCGACACGGCCAGCTTCATCGGCGGCATCGTGCTGGTGCTGAGCGTCCAAGCCGTCGTCTTCTTCATCATCAAGTTCATCAAGTCGAAGGACAGCACCTACCAAACACTGTAAGGCTCCCGTGCCGCCCCCCCCGCAAGCCGGGATGGAGGAGGAAGGGGGGGGGTGTTGGCGGGGGGGACACCCGCACGGGCTCGTGCCACCAAGCCCACCCTGGAAGCCAAAAATGGGGGTCAGCCCCCGGTGTGTGGGGCTCCGTGGCCTGTCTTGGCCGTGTCCTGTCTCGCAGCTGAGTGTTGTCTCCCGTGGCTGTTTGTGCCGGTCCATCGTCACCCGGCGGGGGGGCATTTGGGAGATGGAGGGGGCTCGTCCTCCCCTGTGTGTCCCCTCGCTGTCCGGCTGTCACCTCCTCTGTCTGTTACTGCCCGTCCGGATCCTGGCTCCCAGCCCTAGGGTTGGGGGGGGGATGACATGGGGTCCCCAAATCCATCCCCCTGAGCTGAGCCAAGGGGGGTGGGGGGGGCCCATTGCTCTTCTCCCCCCTCGCCTGGTGCCGTGGGGCTCGCCGTGTCTAACGTGGTGGGGGGGGGCCGTGCCCCGTCTCTCTTTCCTTGCACGCTGCCAGAGAGGACAACCAGTAGGTGCTGGGTGCTGGCGGCGATGGGGAGGGGGCTGCCCCTCTGCACCCCCAGAGCTTCACCCTCCCCTCGCCCCCTCCCCGTGGCCGGGGGTGTGGGGGGGGTGCGGATGGCATGGTCCCTCTCTCCTGGTTTGCACGAAGGGGACGTCCCGGCTGGTTTGCTATTTTCCTGGGAGTCTTTAACGATGGAAGGGAAGGGGGTGTCCCCCCTGCCCCCCCCCCCCCCCATTTCCATGCATGGAGCCCCGGGCGGGATGCACTGATGCACAGCCCCCCCCACCTCCCCGGGCCCCACGGTGGTAGGGTGCAGCCCCCCACCCCTTCCCCCTGAGCACCCTCGGCAGGACGGGAGCTGCGGGGCCCAGTTTGGCCCCAGTTAGAGAGCACCCAGCAGTCCCCCTCCCCACCCTGGGCACCCCCCTCATACCCACCCCCCCCACCCCATTGCCTCCCCACAGCCTTGGGGCTCGCCGGGTGGGGGGCTGTGGGGAGGGTGCTGGGGGTCTTCTCTTTCCCCAGCGGGCTCTCAGGTGCTTTTCCCTTCAGCGTTTTGGCTGGAGCCCCCAGCCCCCTGCTCTGACCCCCCCCCGCCATGTTCCCCCCTTCCGCCAGCCCCTCCGTGCCCGCCGGAGGAGCAGAGCCAGGGCCTTGCTGTGTGCTTTTGCTGTGCCTTTGTGTTGCTGGGGGGGGGGGGGCTGTGGGGGGTCCCCAGTCCCCCCTCCAACCTTTCTGTGTGTTGTTTTGGGGGGGGGTGGGGGGTGTGGTGTGTGCGTGCTGTGTGTCGTGGGGTGAGACTTGTAGCTCGGGTGTCCCCAATTAAACTCTGCGAGGTGGTGTCTGTCTCCTGTCCGGGGGCGGAGGGGGGGGGTTCGTGTAGCTGGGGTGGGAGTGGCGGGGGGGGGGGGGGGGGCATCCAGAAAGCCTGTGCCCCCCCCCCCCATTCCTCCCCTGTGGGAGCTCCCCCATAATTCCCAGGCGCGGGAATGCCAACCCTCCCCCAGGGCATTGCCACCCACATGGGTGCAGTAGGGTGGGCACTGTGACCCCCCCTGCCCCCCACCATCATCCCATCCTCCCTGGGGGCTGTGGGGGTCCTGGACCCCCCCCCAGGGCAAAGCCACCTGGGCCCTTTCTGCTACTGCCTCTTCTCTGTCCTCTGCACCAGGATCTGAGGCCACCGCGGGGCTGGGGAGATGCTGCCCTCGTGTGTGTCCCCCCCCCCCCCCCCCCGCCCAGGGAAGGCAGAGAAGAGGCCAGCGCTGCCAGCGTCCCTGCCCGCTGCCAGACTGTCCTCCCCCGGCTGCAGGACCCCTGCCCACACCACAACTATGCAAAGGTGGCTCTGCCCCGGGGCCGCCCTCTCTGCCCCCGGGGGGGACCAGGGTGGGACACGTCACCCACCCCTGGCCCCAGCACCCCCGGGGATGTGCCGGGGGGGTTCGCACCCAGTGTGGCCACAGTTGCACCCTCCGGTTGCTCCCCGGGGAGGGGCAGAGCAGGGTGGAGGGGGCAAGTTGGGCGTGGGGGTCCCATCCAGCCCTGAATGCCAGCCTTGGGCTCCCCGCTGCCATGCTCGCCAGGAGCCCAGGGGACACAGGGCATCAGGGACACGTGGCCGCGGCTGGCAGCGGGGTGGCCCTTTGCTGGCCAAGCCCCCAGCCCCACGCTGGGCCGAGCCTGCGCCGGAGACCCAATAAAGGATTTTCCTTCTATTTCTGGTGTCCCTGTCGTTGTCACCTGTCACCCCCAGAGCCCGAGTAGCGGGTGCTGCCCCGGGAGATTTTTGGTTGCAAACCCCGTACCCGCAGCTGGGGACGCGGCTGCGTCCTGCCCACGGGTTGGCGTTGGCGGGTGCCTCAAATGAAACCAGTCCTCCCAGTGACCCGGGGAGGGGAACCAGTATGGGTATGGGAGGTGCCATACTGGAGGACAGAGTGGCTCCAGTCTTCCCAGTGACCAGGGGAGGGGAACCAGTATGGGTATGGGAGGTGCCATACTGGAGGACAGAGTGGCTCCAGTCTTCCCAGTGACCAGGGGAGGGGAACCAGTATGGGTATGGGAGGTGCCATGTTGGAGGATGGAGCGACTCCAGTCCTCCCAGCAACGAAAGGCGGGGAACCAGCATGGGGAGGGGTGATGCCACGCTGGAGGATGAAGCAACAGGACATCGTCCCCTCCTGCCCTGGGGATGTCACCCTGTGGTGTCCCCCTCCGTGGGGCGCATCCCCTTGCCTGGCTGGGGGGGCTGTGTCGGGCAGGGGTGACTGTGAGCTGAGGCTGGGGGAACTGGGGGAACTGCTGGGCTGGGCTCCCCAGCTGCAGAGGAGCGTGGCCAGGCTGAGCCGGGGCTCCGCGGGGCGGGGAACCTCTGCGGCCGCATCCAGCCCCGCTAATGCTGGGTGGCCCGGAGATGGCGATGGGGAGGAGGGACGCCTTCCTCCCCAGGGTGGCAGAGGAGGAGGCCGGGCAGGGTGTGTGCCGCAGCCACCGCACCCCGGCTCTGCCTTCCCGGAGACGGCGGCGGGGCTGAGCAGCAGGCCCGGGCAGGCAGGGCTCCGTGTCCCGACGTCCCCAGGCACCCACTGTCCCCGCTCCTCCCTCCTGCCCCAGGCTGGCCCGGCCCTGCCGTGGGAACAAGGCTGGGATGGCTTGTCCGCCAGCGCGGTGGCTTCTCTGCCTGCGTGGTGGTTTGCCTATACAGTGGCTTCTCTGTCTGCACGGTGGCTTGTCTGTCTGTGCCGTGGCTTGTCTGTCTGCGTGGTGGCTTGTTTGTCTGTGCCGTGGCTTGTCTGTCTGCGTGGTGGCTTGTCTGTCTGTGCCATGGCTTGTCTGTCTGCACAGTGGCTTGCCTTTACAGTGGCTTCTCTGCCTGCATGGTGGCTTGTCTGCCTGTGTGGTGGCTTGCTTTTACAGTGGCTTCTCTACCTGCACAGTGGCTTGTCTGCCTGCGTGGTGGCTTCTCTGCCTGTGTGGTGGCTTGCCTTTACAGTGGCTTGTCTGCCTGCACGGTGGCTTGTCTGCCTGCATGGTGGCTTCTCTACCTGCACAGTGGCTTGTCTGCCTGCGTGGTGGCTTCTCTGCCTGTGTGGTGGCTTGCTTTTACAGTGGCTTGTCTGCCTGCACGGTGGCTTGTCTGCCTGCATGGTGGCTTCTCTACCTGCACAGTGGCTTGTCTGCCTGCGTGGTGGCTTCTCTGCCTGTGTGGTGGCTTGCCTTTACAGTGGCTTGTCTGCCTGCACGGTGGCTTGTCTGCCTGCATGGTGGCTTCTCTACCTGCACAGTGGCTTGTCTGCCTGCGTGGTGGCTTCTCTGCCTGTGTGGTGGCTTGCCTTTACAGTGGCTTGTCTGCCCGTGCGGTGGCTTCTCTGCCTGCGTGGTGGCTTGTCTGCCTGTGCAGTGGCTTGCCTTTACTTGCCTGTCTGCCTGCACAGCGGCTTCTCTGCCTGCGTGGCGGCTTCTCTGTCCGTATGGTGGCTTGTCTGCCTTCATAGTGGCTTCTCTGCCTGCCCGGCAGCCCCCCCAGGGCTCTGTGCCACCCTGTCCCCCGCATCCCAGCCCGGACGGTGGCTTTCCCGGCAGGGACCGCCGCACCTCAGAGCCGCGGGTGCCAGCTCTGCCCGCCCGGCTCCCCCCTCCCCGGCCGCTTTGGGGCCGTTATTTCGGCTGCAACACGTGCAGGGAGGGGGAACCGGCCCCGGTGTGTGTGTCCCCCCCCCCCGCGGTGTCGTTCAACCCCCCCCCAACTTCCCCTTCCCCTCGCTCCCGTTTCGCAACCGGCCCTTCGCAACCGGTGCCCGTCGGGGGATCAGGATCCGGCCGGGGGGGGTCCATCCCGTCCCGGGGTGGGGGGGGGGAATGAGGCGGGGGCCGGGGGGGGAGGCGGTGCCGCCGTTGACTCACGGCCGGGACAGGCGGAAGCGGCGCCCGGTGCCCGGGGCGGGGCAGGGCAGGGCGGAGCGGAGCCCGGTGCGGGGCGGCCCCGGTGCGGAGGAGCCCGGGAAGGAGCTCGGGGAGCGGGGCGGGCCCTCCTGGGACGAGCCGGTCCGGTAGGGAGCTCTCCCGGTGGGGAACGGGGCAGGCTGGTGCGGGGTCTCCCGGGGGGAACAGGGCATCCCGGTCCAGGGTCTCCCGGTGGGAACGGAGCAGCCCATTGCGGGGTGTCCCGCTAAGGAACGGGTCAGGCCAGTGCGGGATCTCCCGGTGGGAACGGAGCAGCCCAGGCTGGAGTATCCCGGGGGTAAACGGGTCAGGGCCGGTGCAGAGTCTCTGGTGGGAACGGGACAGCCCGGTGCGAGCTCTCCCACTGGGAAACGGGGCAGCCCGGTGTGGGGTTTCCCAATGGCGAACGGGTCATCCCGGTGAGGAACAGCCCGGTACAGGGTACAGGCTTCCCCAGGGGGGAATTAGGGCAGCCCGGTGCAGACCCCGGTGGCTCTCCCCAGGGGGGGAATAGGGCACCGTGGTGCGGGGCAGCCCGGTGCGAGGCGAGGGCTCTCCCGGTAAGGAACAGGGCAGCCCGGTGCGAGGCGAGGGCTCTCCCGGTAAGGAACAGGGCAGCCCGGTGCGAGGCGAGGGCTCTCCCGGTAAGGAACAGGGCAGCCCGGTGCGAGGCGAGGGCTCTCCCGGTAAGGAACAGGGCAGCCCGGTGCGAGGCGAGGGCTCTCCCGGTAAGGAACAGGGCAGCCCGGTGCAAGGCGAGGGCTCTCCCGGTAAGGAACAGGGCAGCCCGGTGCGAGGCGAGGGCTCTCCCGGTAAGGAACAGGGCAGCCCGGTGCGAGGCGAGGGTTCTCCCGGTAAGGAACAGGGCAGCCCGGTGCGAGGCGAGGGCTCTCCCGGTGAGGAATGGGGCAACTCGGTGCAACGTAAGGGCTCGGTCGGTGCGAGCCCCCCCGGCGGGTCTGGGCTGCCCCAGCCATGGAGGTGTCAGGGACCCCCCCGGTCGCTGGGAGCTGCTGGCAGGACCCGCTGGTGGTGGCGGGTACCACGGGCCGACCAGTGTGCGGGACCCGGGGACGGGCGAGCGGGCGGCGGGCGCTGAGCGTCGTCTTCGTGCTGGGCCGGGAGCCGGCCGCCTGCCCCGCGCTGCGCAGCCTGCGCGACGCCTGCCGCGACCTGCGGGCACGCCTGCACGCCCTGCCCTTCGACACCCTGGCACTGGGCGACACCGCCACCCTCGACCGCTTCTACAACGCAGGTGAGGATGCGACCCGCTCCCTCGGCGTGGGGTTTCCGTCACCCTCCTTTCCCTGCTCTTCTACCGGCTTATCCCAGCTATCCGGGAATATCTGGGCCAAGACTTTTCCCCTAGCCGCTGCGCAATTCCCGGCGGTTCGCTGTTTGCTTTTCTGCCTTCCTCCTGTTTACTTTTCAGGTTGGTTGGACATTTGCCGGGATATCTTCCTCCCCGGCGTTAACACGTTGGGGGGGGTGTGATTTCAGAAAGGGTGTTTTTTTTGTGTGGAGGGTTTCACCCTGTGCCTGGGGGCAAGCGGGTGCCCCTCATCGTGGCCTCGGGCGCCGTAATGGCCGGGGCCACCCCCTCTCTTTGGGAATGCCACCGCCCCCCCCCCCCCGCCAACCTGGGGGTGGCTGGTTCCCCTGCCCCATGAATCCGGGGTCCGGCGTCGCTCCGGTGAGCATCCCCCCTGTGCTGCCCGCAGACGTGGCCGTGGTGGAGCTGAGCGACTCCGTCTGCCAGCCCTCCCTCTTCTACCACCTGGGCGTCCGCGAGAGCTTCAACATGTCCCACAACGTCCTGCTCTGCTGCCAGGATGACCTGCCCCCCCTCCAGGCCCTGCAGGTCAGCGGGGACGGGGACACGGACACCCCAGCCCCTCGGGTGCTGCTTCTCCAGGGTGGGAATAGCCTGGGGCATCCGTGTCGGCAGGAGGGGGGATCTCCATCCTTCCCCTGAGCTCGGCCGAGTTCCCACAGCCGCATCCTGCTCTGGCAGAGAATTCCCTGCATGGGATGAGGAGGGGGTGGCTGGGGACCCCGGTGAGCCCCGGGGCCGGGTGCTGGGTGCTCCCCTGGCCCCAGCTGGGCGGGAATTTGGGAACAGGTGCTTTTCTGTGGGAAAAGCCGATTCCTTGGAAGCGAAACCCTCCGCACGGAAGGGGCTGGTGGGAGGGATTCTCGCTGCTCGGGGGCGGGGGAAATGTGGATGGGAGCACGTTCAAATCGTCCCCAGATGTCACCCTGATCCGGGGAAGCACCCATTTGGAGACCCCTTCCCTGTGCCGGGTTTG
Organism: Larus michahellis; assembly: GCF_964199755.1. Taxonomy (NCBI): domain Eukaryota; kingdom Metazoa; phylum Chordata; class Aves; order Charadriiformes; family Laridae; genus Larus; species Larus michahellis. Next base: position 4,615,722 of record NC_133914.1, on the reverse strand, counting down.
GAGGAGAAGCCGGCTGCGTTTGCAGCCCTGCCCGGGGTTGGGGGGACGACACACACATCACCCGTGTCCCTTGTCCCTTGCCCCACCGTCCCTCGCTGTCCCTGGCTGTTTTCCAGGTCACTCCGATCCCTGAGCCTGAAATCAGCTCATTTCTTTTGCCAGGGCGGGGGGCGGATGCTCGTTAAATTCCTCCTCCCTCCCTTTCTCTCTCCCCAGGAGGACATCTGCCAGAAGAACTCGGTGCGTCTCTTGTGTCCACGCTCGCTGCTGCGGTGCTGGGGGGTTTGAGCCCCTCTCTCCCCCCACCAAGCAGCTTCTGCGCAGCCTCGGAGGGTGGACATTGCAGTCAGGGAGCGAGACCTCTCCCCACATCTGAGATGATGCAGGGCGGGGGGGGGGGCGGGGCGTGTCACTTACCCAGAGCAATTGCCAGGAGCAGCAGGACGGACAGGGGTACCTGGTTTTGAAAAGAACCAGGAATGTTCACTCTGGAGTGTAATGATGGCAGTCAGAGATAAAGCTGGTTTGTCTTTCCCTGCTAATGAGTTATGGAAGGTGGTTCTATTAGCGTGGCCTGGGCAGGTTTGCGGAGAGGAGACTGGTCCATGACACGAGTAGAGGAGTTCTCAGCTTGGCTGGCACAGCCGCTCACCTCTTCTCCCCTCCCTCAGGACCTCTGCAGCAGCTACACCTTCATCCCCTACGTGGTGACACCCCACAACAAGGTCGTCTGCTGCAACACCGGGGCCGTGAAATGCCTGACGGAGCTTTTCCAGCCCGGCTTCGAGCCAGAGGCCGCCTTCACCCCGCTGTCAGCCCGGCTTGTCCAGCTGCTGGAGGGGATCCCCACCAACTCCTGGTACTGCCACCCCCCCGCTCCGGCTGCGGGCGAGCCCCCGTAGGCTGGCAGGGCTTGGCGGAGAATTGCTACCACCCGAAAAGCCCCACATCTCTTCCCCCCTCCCCATCCCCAGCGGGTATTTTCGGGAGACGATCCGGCGGGATATCCGGAGGGCACGGGAGAGGTACCGAGGGGAGCAGCTGAGCCGGGAGCTGGCCCGTATCCAGCAGCGCCTGGACAGCATGGAGCTGCTCAGCCTGGACATCGTGGTGAACCTCCTCCTCTCCTACCGCGACGTGCAGGTGAAGGGACTGAAACATCCCGGGGACCGTGTCGGCATCCCAGGGGCCGGCTGGGGGGGATGCTCCACAGCCTGTCCTTGCTCGGTGGAGCTTGGTCCGGGAAGAGCATCACCCCACGGAGCTGGGGACGGGCGGCCTGGGGGCCACCGGCTCAGCCCCGCCGTCGTCCCCGCAGGATTACGATGCCATCATCTCGCTGGTGGAGACCCTCCAGGCGCTGCCGACCTGCACCGTGGCCGAGCAGCACAACGTCCGCTTCCACTACGCCTTCGCCCTCAGCCGGTGAGCGGTGGCGGGGAGGGGGGTGACACGCACCCCCGGTATCCCGATGGCACGGAGCCGGGGGGTCGGGGGGAGCGAGGGGCCATGCTGGTGGTGCTGGTCACCCAGCGCCGGCGGCGTGTGCGCAGGCGTAACGGCGTCGGGGACCGGGAGAAGGCCCTGTCGGTGCTGCTGCCGGTGGCGGAGCGCGGGGAGGGGGCTGCCCCCGACCTCCTCTGCTTGTGCGGCCGCGTCTACAAGGATATGTTCATCGACTCCGGCTTCACCCACACCGAGACGAGGGACCGGGCTTTCTACTGGTGAGGCTGGGGATGGGGCTGGGAGCCGCCTGCCTGCCCGTCTCCCCATCCAGGGGGTTTTGAAGGGGCTCGGGGGGGGGGTCTCTGGGCGGCGCAGCCCCACATTCAACCCCCCTCAGCAGCAATGCTGAGGCAGAGGATGCTAATTCCTGCTGGGCTTTTGTATTTTGACTTCTTTTCTGTTTTTTTTTCTGGTTTGGGAGTGCTTCCCCATCATGGGGGGCCGCTCCGGGATGCCAACGCAGCAGTGTTTTGGCTGGGGGAAGGGGGGGGTGGCAGAGGCCGTACCCTCCACCCGGCATCTCTGCCCAGGTACAGCAAAGCCTTCGAGGTGGAGCCGAGCCTCCACGCGGGCATCAACGCCGCCGTCCTCCTCATGGCCGCCGGGCACCGGTTCGAAACCTCCGCGCAGCTGCAGCAAATCGGTGGGTGCCCACCCGCAGGTCAGGGACAAGGACCCACTGGGGACGGGGGTCCGTCGGCATCGGGGCACCCCCCGAGCGGCCGTGGCCGGGTGCGGGGTTGGCAGCAGAGGGGTGATGGGGTCTGGCTCCCGCATCCAGGGGTGAAGCTGAGCTGCCTGCAGGGTCGCAAGGGCAGCCTGGAGGAGCTGCACTACTACTGGGATGTGGGATTTTGCCTGGGAGCTGGCATCCTGGCCAACGACCTCGGCAAAGTCATCCAAGCCTCTGAGAAGCTCTACAAGCTCAATGCACCGGGCTGGTATGGCACGGCACGGCACGGTGTGTGCCCACCCGGGCAAACCTCTGGGTCTCCAGTCCCTGGTGGCTGTGCCCAGGAGGGGGTTTTGGGGGGGGTTTAGGAGACGCTGGGGACGTCTCTCTCTCCTCTCTTGTCCCTCGCGTCCCCGCAGGTACCTGGTCTCGGTCATGGAGACCTTCCTGCTCTACAAACACTTCCAGAGGAGCCCGCGGGTCCCCTCGTCCCGGCAGGAGCTGGCTGATTTCTGGCTGGGCTTCCTCCTCGAGGCGTGCCAACCCTTCGCCGCCGCACCACACTGCCTGGTGAGGGGCCACGCGGAGCCCACCCCCCCACCCACACCCCCAGAACCTCCCTGGGGACCACCCGGTCATCCGGGCTCACCAGGGTGACGGGGAGGCAGCCAGCAGCCCACCGGTGCCAACCCTGGTGGGAGGATGGGGGTGCAGGGATGTGGCAGGGGACCCGGTGGGTGCGGGGGGCTCATTCCGCAGCCCCCCACCCTGCCACCTTCTGCCACAGGTCCTGGTCCTGGAGCTCAGCAAGGTCCTGCGGCCGGCTCGGTTGGCACTGCGCAGCGGCACGGAGGATCCCACCCTGACACTCGCCCTCGTCTGCCCCACGGAGGAGGTAGGGATGGGGCTGGGGGGCCTGGGGGGGGTTGTCCCCACTGAACCCCTCCTCATCTGCCCATTCTCCTGCAGAAAGCAGCATCAAGCTGGACCTTCGCGGCTACGGCCATCCGAGGCGTCAGGTGAGCATGTCCCCTGCCCCTCACCGGCAGGACCGAAGATGCCCCCCCGCCATGGGCCTGCAGCCCCTCCACCTGCCCCATGGGCAGCATCAGCCCCACCGCTGATGGGGCGGGGGGGTGGTGGTGGCGGGTCCTGTCCCTCCAGCATCTGCAAACATGACGAACGCGGCTGCTTCCTCTACGTGGTGCAGGCGGAGGAGGATTTCCAGCTCTACTTCCCCTCCCAGCAGCACTGCCAGTGGTGAGCCGGGGGGCTTGGGGGGGCACGGGGAGCCCCACATTGCTGGTGGGGGCACAGGGGACCCCCAGTCACCGCCCTGGTGGGTGGGGAGGGATGGAAGCATGCAATTATGCAATTTCTTCTCTATCTTAATTTTGGGGGGGGGGAGAGGTGTCCTAGGGACCCAACCCCTGCAGCTGGGTCATGCCACTGGTGGGGGACAGACTGGGATGGGGACCAGGAGCCCCTGTGTGGCAGGGGGTCGGTGGCCACGTCGCCAACATCCTCACGGGGGCTCGGGACCGTCGCCTTCCCACCGGCAGGTTCTGCCACCAGATCCAGTCCCTCCTGGCCGAGCAGGCAGCGGGCGGCGAGGAGGTGCCCAGCCCCACGCAGCCCATCCTGGAGGTGAGATGGGGACACGGGGGGGGGGGGGGGAACACATGGGGCACCGGGTGGCGCAGGCTGGCACCCCGCATCTCTGCTCACAGTACAGCTACGAGTACTCGGAGGCGGGCGAGCGGGTGGTCCTGGGCAGGGGGACGTTCGGGGTCGTCTACGCCGGGCGCTGCCTCAACAACCAAGTGCGCATCGCTATCAAGGAGATCCCGGAGCGGGACAGCCGGTGGGTGCCATGACGGGGGCGGGGGGGCGGTCCCAGGGGAGCCTGGGCACCCCCTCACCACCCCGTCCCGCTGCGCAGGTACTCGCAGCCCTTGCACGAGGAGATCGCCTTGCACAAGCACCTGCGGCACAGGAACATCGTGCGGTACCTGGGCTCCGTCAGCCAGGACGGCTTCATCAAGATCTTCATGGAGGAGGTGCCGGGAGGTGGGTAGCGCTGGGGACGGGATTTGGGGGTCAAATGGGGACACGTGGCTGTATGTAGGGTCTAAATTGGGGGTGCTGCCCCACTCTGTGTTCCCCCCATCCCCCCGCCTCCAGGCAGCCTCTCGTCCCTGCTGCGCTCCAAGTGGGGACCCCTGAAGGACAACGAACCCACCATCATCTTCTACACCCGCCAGATCCTCGCCGGGCTCAGCTACCTCCACGATAACCACATCGTGCACCGCGACATCAAGGTGAGGGGGTGGGAGGCATCACCCCTCCTGGGGGCAGGAGGCCTGACCATCTCAAAGGTCATTGGGCAGCCAGGAGCTGCCCCTCCATGCCCAAAGCCCCTGGGGTGATGCCCAACGGTGATGCTCGAGCTCCAGGAGCTTTTTGTGGCTTTGGTTTTATTTTGGGGCGCCCTTCTCGCGCCAGGGAGACAACGTCCTCATCAACACGTACAGTGGGGTGCTGAAGATCTCCGACTTCGGTACCTCCAAGAGGCTGGCGGGCATCAGCCCCAGCGCCGAGACCTTCACGGGTAAGGCAGCCCGGGGCTGGGGACAGTGTTCCCCCAAGGTGGGGATGGTGGGATGCTGAGGACCAGGAGATGATGGGGTCTGCAGCCTTGTACCTGCCGCAGGGAGGAGGAGAAGAGGAGGAGGAGAGGAGAACCCATCCGGGGCGGGTGTTGGGTGATGGATACAGGCTCCTCTCGCCCCCTCCTCATCCTCCCCCCAGGCACCCTGCAGTACATGGCCCCAGAAATCATCGACCAGGGGCCATGGGGCTATGGGAAGCCAGCAGATATCTGGTCCTTGGGCTGCACCGTCATCGAGATGGCCACGGGCAAACCCCCCTTCTACGAGCTGGGTAGCCCCCAGGCTGCCTTGTTCAAGGTACCCATGGGGTTGGGGAGGGGGTGGCGGGGGATTCCCCAGCCTTGAAATTGCCCCCCCTCCCCGGGGTTGGCCGGCCCCTTTGCAGCCTCCCCTCCCTCCAGGTGGGGATGTTCAAGATGCACCCGGAGGTGCCCGAGTCCATGTCGGACAAAGCCAAGAGGTTCCTCCTGCGCTGCTTCCAGGCCGACCCGGCTGAGCGGGCCACGGCCGCCATGCTGCTGCGGGACCCCTTCCTCGCCCATGCCAGGAGGGCCCGCAGCCGGCCCCTGCCCCCGGCGGGGGGTGAGTCTGAGGGAGGGGGGGGCAAAATAGGCGGGGGGCAGGGGGGGGCGCTGGCATGAGCTGCTAATAACCATCTCCATGTCTATCACCTCCCCGGCAGGTGATCCCCCCGACTTTAGGCAGCGGGACGGGGGTGTGGAGGGCAGCGATGGGAGCAGGGGATGTTCCTCGGCCAGGCAGGATGCCCTGGTGAGGGGCACAGCGGGCAGCCCCCTGCTCCCGTGCCACCCCGGTGAGGCAACCTCCAGCCGCAGCTACTCAGGGTAGGACATCCTGGGCATGGTGGGGTGGAGGGACCCCGGGGTGGGGGGAGGTGGGGGGGTTGGCTTTCAGCCTCCCGTGACACCCACGCCCCCTGCCATGTGCCAGCACTGTGCCCCGCGATGCCCCCCGTCTTGTGCCAGAGCATCCCATCCCTCCCCATCACAGCTTGGGGGGCGGGCAGGGGGTCCCCCATGCCCTCTCCCACGCCCAATAACGTCATCCTAAATGCGTGAGGGTGGGGCGGGGGGGGGGACACATACACACACACACAGTGCCAACCCTGCCCGCCTGCCCCCAGCACTGCCCAGGGCTCGGCCGGCTCCGACCGCAGCCTGCGCTCGTCCTCCCCTGAAGAGAGCGGGGACGGGTTCCTCCTGCGGAAGGACAGCAAGCGCCGGGCCACCCTGCACCGCGTCCTCACCGCCGAGGCACCCGCCATCGTCACCGCCTTGGAGGAGAGCCAGGTGGGTGCTGGGTGCCCGGGGTATGGGGTGGGGCATGACGGCAGCCCCCGAGCATCTCCTTTGCCCACGCAGGGCACGGCGGGTGCGAGGTTGGGCTCGGAGCATCTCGCTCGGCTGCTGAGCTGCCTGCGGAGCTACATCCAGCGCCCCAGCCAGCACCAGCTGTGCCAGGACCTCCTGGCACTGCAGAGCCGGCTGCGGGCAGAGGGGCTGAGCCTCCCCCACCTCCAGGCTCCCCTCTTCGGCTTCCAGGCGGCGGTGAGTGCCCGGGCTGGGGTGGTAGGGTGCTGAGTGGGTGATGCCCCCGGCACGGTGATGTCCTGGTGAGGGTGATGGCCCTGGCACGGCAACGCCCTGGTGCAGGTGGTGCCCTGGTGAGAGTGATGCCCCCGGCATGGTGATGCCCTGGTGAGGGTGATGCCCCTGGCACGGCAATGCCCTGGTGCGTCTGATGCCCCTGGTGAGGGTGATGCTCCCAGCACAGTGATACCCTGGTGCAGGTGATGCCCCCAGAACAGTGATGCCCCAGTGCAAGTGATGCCCCTGGCACGGCGATGCCCTGGTGAGGTGATGTCCTTGGTGCAGGTGATGCCCCTGGCACGGCGATGCCCTGGTGAGGTGATGTCCTTGGTGCAGGTGATGCCCCTGGCACGGCGATGCCCTGGTGAGGGTGATGCGCTGGTGCTGGTGATGCCCTGGCACAGCGATGCCCTGGTGAGGGTGATGCGCTGGTGCTGGTGATGCCCTGGCACAGCGATGCCCTGGTGAGGGTGATGCGCTGGTGCTGGTGATGCCCTGGCACAGTGATGCCCTGGAGTGGGTGATGCCGTGATGCAAGTGATGTCCTGGTTCAGGTGATGCCCCTGGCTTAGCAATGCCCTGGCGCAGGTGATGCCCTGGTGGGGGTGATGCCCCCAGAACAGTGATGCCCCAGTGCAAGTGATGCCCCTGGCACGGCGATGCCCTGGTGAGGGTGATGTGCTGGTGCTGGTGATGCCATGGAATGGGTGATGCCGTGGTGCAAGTGATGCCCTGGTTCAGGTGATGCCCCTGGCATGGCAGTGCCCTGGTGAGGGTGATGCCCATGGTGAGGGTGATGCCCTGGTGCAGGTGATGCCCCTGGTACGGCAACGCCCCGGTGTGCATGATGCCCCTGGTGCGGGTGATGCCCCCAGAACGGTGATGCCCCCAGAACAGTGATGCCCCGGTGCAAGTGATGCCCCTGGCACGGCCATGCCCTGGTGAGGGTGATGCCGTGGTGCAAATGATGCCCTGGTTCAGGTGATGCCCCTGGCATGGCAATGCCCTGGTGCGGGTGATGCCCTGGCGTAGGTGCTGCTCCTGGCATGGTGATGCCCCTGGCACAGTGATGCCCCAAAGGGGGTGATGCCCCGGCACAGCTCTGCCCCTTCCAGGTGAGACGGGTGCTGCGCCAGCACCACATCAAACCCCACTGGATGTTTGCGCTGGACGATGCCGTGAGCCAGGCGGTGCAGGCGGCTTTCACCGTGCTGGCAAGAGGTGGGTGGCACTGGGGGACGGCTGGCATGTGGGTCTGGGTCCCACCATCGTGGCCAGGTGGGTGCAGGAAGAGGGTGGCTGGCCCAGGGTGGGCTGGGGGATTTTGGGGTGCTGGGAAAGGGAGGTGGGGGGGAGGCTACCACTGGGGCAGCCTTGGCTGGGCCCAGCTCCCCGTTTTCTCCCCGGTGCTTCGGGGTCCGAGGCCATCGGTCACCTCTCTGTGCCCGCCACTGCCTCTGCCACCGCAGACCTGGGACTGAAGGCCAGCTGCCTGCGGGGGGAAGGCACCAAGGACACGAGTGACGAGGACGACGCCGTGCCACCAAGGCTGGCCATCCCCAGGAGCCAACCCCAGCAGGACAGCACCAATTTGGGGCTCAGCACCGACCCCAGCACCCAGGTGGCCCCCCTGCCCTCCCTGCAGCCACCCTCGGCACTGGTGGCACAGCTCTGCCGCCTCCGCACGGAGACGGGCAGGTAGGGCTTCGCTGGTCCCTGGGCTTCTCTCTCCCTGGCTGCCACACCGTGTCCCCCCCTGCCCCCGGGTGTCAGTCCCTGCTCCGCTCTCCCCCAGGCTCCTCCAGGAGCTGGCCGAGAAGGAGCAAGAGTGGCAGCGGCTGATGCAGCGGGTGCTTTGCTCCGGGAACGATGACATCGCCGTCCCCAGACGGCCCCAGCGCAGTGGGGAGGGCCCCATGGGGTGCTTCACCCTGGGGCAGGATCGCTCCCCCCCAGACCCCCAGCCCCCCCAGGGCCAGGCTGACCCCCTGCTCCTCGAGTGGCTGCAGCAGCACGGCACGGACTTGGCCACCACGGCCACGGTGAGGCCCGCGGCCCCTTGGCACACAGAGCTATGGGGGGGGCTGGGGGTTGGGGCTCCCCAGCATGAGCAGGGGAACCCCCCCCCACCCATCAAAGCCCCCCGCCACCTCCCGCAGCTCCTCTCCCACGGCTTCACCCTGCGGGACCTGCTGGGCTGTGCCACCCGTGATGACCTCTTCTACGTGGGCATCAGGTACCCCCAGCCCCTGTTGTCCCTCCCGGGGGGGCCTGGACGGGGTGGGGAAAGCTGGGTGGCAGCGCTGGGGGAGGGACAGACACGCGGTGGTCCCCTCCCTCCAATATCCCCCGTGTCCCTGCAGGCGGGGGCCGGCGTACCGCCTCTGGGCAGCCATCCTGGAGCATCGCTGGACCCTCGCCCAGGCGAAGGGGAGTGAGCCCCCCCCGGGCTGTGACACGTCCTTGGGGGACCCAGCCAGGGGGGCTGGCAGGATGGTGACAGAAGGGACACCCCCACAGCGGGAGCAGGCAGAGGCAGCGTCTCCAGCCCCGCTCCGGAGGGAGAAGTCGGGGTCCACAGGGCAATAAAGAGCCACCCAATGTGCCCTCCGGTGCCGCTTCATTGCTGGAAGGGTGCGGGGGGGCCACACACCCCAGCCCCGCACGGCGATGCTCCAGGCTCAGCTCTGTCCCCCCTCCCGTGTCCCACAGTCTCACTGGCACCGGGTTGTCCATGGGGGGGTCAGGGGGGCTATGCCCGGGGGACCAGGTTGGTCCTCAGGGGCAGCAGCGCTTCCACCCACTGTCCGGGCTGCTGGAGCAGCCGCCCCCACACCCCCCGCTCCTCCGCCGTCGAGTCCATCCAGCCCACCGGCAACCCGTAGCTGCTCCCTGCGGAGACACCGCCGCCGTCACCCCCCCAGGCCATGCCACTGCCACCCCCACCGCCCCCTGGGGTGCCCGGGTTCCCCCCCCAACACACACACACACACTCCCTACCTGTGCCCAGGCTGAGCCGGATGCCCCCCAGCTGGCGCTTGGCAAAGGCTTCGTGGTGCCAGAGGGTGAACTCGGCGCACGCCTCGGCCAGGTCCTTGGCCTGGAAGCCGTCGTACACCATGGTGTGGTTAAAGAGAGGGTTGAGGCTCCTCTTCACCACCCGCGTCTTCTGCCGGCTCGCCTTGCTGTCGTCCGGCAGCACGTAGCTGAGGAGGGGGTGGGGGTGACAGCGGGGTGAGGGTGACACACGCACCCCCCCCCAGCCCCTCTGGGTGCCCCCACGGGTGCCACCCTCCCCCCTTACCACTGCACGAAGGCGTCCACGGTGCCGCTCTGCAGGGGGATGAGGCTCTGAGCGTCCTTCACCCAGATGTGCAGCTCGCCCGTGGGTGGCATCCCCCCGCCTGCAGGAGAAGGCGGGGGGGGTGTCAGGGGCACTCCGCCACGCTGGACCCTCCCCACCCCCCCTACCCACCCCACGGGCACCCCTCACCTTCCGAGCCCGCGGGGATGAACTTCAGTGCCAAGTTGAGGTTGCCCCGGCTGGTGAGGCCGTCCGAGGAGATGGGCATCTGAGGAGGACGGACAGGGGGGTTATGGGGGGATGCGGTGGGGTGGGGTGGGGAGGAGAGCTGGGGGGTGCTGAGGACTCACCCGGGGCTGGAGGCTGAACCACTCGGGACTCGTGTTGGCCCAGTCCCAGGTGCCCAGCGCGATTTCCACCTCCCCTAGGAAGAGGTTCCTGCCCAGGCTGTCGTGGTGCCACACCGAGAGGTTCAGGGTCCGACCCTGCAGGTCCCTCTTCTCCAGCTTGTACTGGTGGGGAGGGGACACCCACAGGGCGAGGTTACCTTTAGGCTCTACAGAGAGACTTGGATAGATTGGCTCGATGGGCGGAATGAGCTTCAACAAGGCCAAGTGCCGGGTCCTGCGCTTGGGCCACAACAACCCCACGCAGCGCCACAGGCTGGGGGCAGCAGAAAAGGACCTGGGGGTTCTAATTGCCAAGCGGCGGAACATGAGCCAGCAGTGTGCCCAGGTGGCCAAGAGGGCCAATGGCATCCTGGCTTGTAGTAGAAATAGTGAGACCGGCAGAAGCAGGGAGGTGATTGTCCCCCTGTGCTCAGCGCCGGCGAGGCCACCCCTTGAGTCTTGTGTCCAGTTCTGGGCACCTCAATACGGGAGAGATCTCGAGGTGCTGGAGCGAGCGCAGAGGAGGGCAACGAAGCTGGTGAAGGGCCTGGGGAATAAATCTTACGAGGAGCGATTGAAGGAGCTGGGTCTGTTCAGTTTGAGGAAGAGGAGGCTGAGGGGAGACCTCATCGCTCTCTACAACTACTTGAAAGGCCATTGTAGGGAGGTTGGTGCTGGTCTCTTCTCACAGGTCATTAGTGATAGAACAAGAGGGAATGGCTTCAAGCTGCAGCAGGGGAGGTTTAGGCTGGACGTTAGGAAAAAATTTTTCCCAGAAAGAGTGGTCAGACACTGGAACAGGCTGCCCAGGGAGGTGGTGGAGTCACCATCCCTGGATGTGTTTAAGACTCGTTTGGATGTGGGGTTGGGGGATATGGTGTAGGGGAGAACTGTGTAGAGTGGCGTTGATGGTTGGACTCGATGATCCCAAGGGTCTTTTCCAACCTAAATGATTCTATGATCCCCCCTTGAACCAGGGGGACCACCCCCCAAAAACCACCCCAAAGCAGAGTTAGAAACCTTGAGGGTCTCATTGAAGATGGGATCCAAGCTCCTCTTCCGCACCGTGGTCTTGCGCTTGCTGCGGTTGGACTTATCCGGCAGCAGGTACGTCTTGATGTACCTGGAGCCAAAAAATTGAAGTGTGGGGGGCGGGCACGGCTACCAGCCATGGGCGTTACGGCTCGGGGAGGTGGGGGGGGGGGGATGGGGACGGGGGACTCACGGGTCCGAGCGCTGCTTCTTGGCCTCGGCCAACTCCCGGCACCGCAGCACGTGGACCTGCAGCTCCTTCTTGGCCGGGTCGTAGCGGAGGGAGAACTGGACGCAGCCCCGCACGGCCACGCTGCCCAGCTCCCCCTCGCTGTACAGGCTCATCAGGCTGCCGCTCAGCTGCGGGGACAGGGTTAAGGGGTGGGGGGGGAGCTGGAGAGGTGACTTCCCCCTGCCCCCCGCCCCCCTCCAGCCCCCCCCAGCTCCCCCAACCCCCTACCGTGGAGGAGCTGAGGCTGGACACGGAGGAGCTGGTGGTCAAGAGGCTGCGCGGGGGCGCGTGGCCGTTCTGCGGGGACCCCCGGCCCGGGGACGCCTGAGCCATGCGGGGGGTCCTGGACCCCTGGCAATGTAAAGCAAAGCGGGGTCAGCACAACCCCCCGCCCCGTCGCCCCCCCCCCAGCCCCAGGGCGGGCTCCCGAGGGCACCCAGCTCCCGGCAAGTGGCTGGTGCTCGGGCACAGCCTGTGCCGTGCTGGCTTTCGTGGCCCAGACAGCCCCCCCTGCCCCATAGAGCACCATACAGCCCCCTCCACCCCCATACAGCCCCCTCCAGCCCCCCCAAGCCCATACAGCCCCATACAGCCCTCCCCAGACACATACAGCCCCACAGAGCCCCCTCCAGCCCCGTACAGCCCTCCCAAACCCCATACGGCCCCCTCCAACCCCATACAGCTCCCCCCGAGCCCCATACAGGCCCCTCCAGCTCCTTCCAACCCCATACAGCCCCATACGGACCCCCTAATGCCATACAGCCCCCCCAACAGCTCCATACAGCCCTCCCCAGCCCCACACAGCCCCCTCCAACCCCATACAGCCCTCCCCAGCCCCACACAGCCCCCTCCAACCCCATATAACCCCATACAGACCCCCCTAATGCCATACAGCCCCCCCCAGCCCCATTCAGCCCCCTCCAATGCCATACAGCCCCCCCAGCCCTATACAGCCCCCCAGCCCCACACAGCCCCCTCCAACCCCATACAGCCCCATACAGCCCCCCCCAACCCCATACAGCCCTCCCCAGCCCCATACAGCCCCCTCCAACCCCATACAGACCCCCCAACCCCATACAGCCCTCCCCAGCCCTACACAGCCCCCTCCAACCCCATATAACCCCATACAGACCCCCCTAATGCCATACAGCCCCCCACCGAGCCCCATTCAGCCCCCTCCAACGCCATACAGCCCCCCCAGCCCCATACAGCCCCCCAGCCCCACACAGCCCCCCCCAGCCCACCTGCCCAGCATCGGGGCCGCTGTGTGCGGAGTCGGTCTCCTCCTCGTCTTCCTCCGCGCTGGACGTGCCGAAGGGGTTCCCACCCACCGTGTCACCTGCAAGGCCACCGTGTGGGTGGGTGGGGGGGTCCCAACGTGGCAGGGATGGATGGGGGGGAGGAGGGGGTGTCCCCTTTTTTCAGCCAGGCAAGCGAGGGATGGGGGGGCCGGGTTGGGGAGGGCTGGGAGGAGGTAGGAGGCTGGTAAGCAGTGCTGGGGGGGCTCCAACCCCCCCCCAGATCTCACCGTCCGTCCGTCCCCCCCCCCATCACGGTTACCTGGCTGGGCTGGGGTGTCCTGCTCCCTCGTCGGGATGTCACCCTGCTGCTGTGACACCGCCGTCCCCTCCGGAGCCGGGGCCGTGGGGCTGGGCTGTGAGGTGGGACACAGGGGAGAGGGTGAGAACGGGCACCCTCCTGTCATCCCCCCCCCGCACCCCTCGGTCCAGCCCCTCTGGGTCCCCGGGGATGGGGTGGGGGCCATCCCATGGGACTTCCCGCCCCCCCCCCCCCATCGCTCCCCACCCCGCGCAGCTCAGGACCACGCTTTGCGAGGGCACGCACAAGGCTGGCCCCCACGACAATGTCCCGGGGTGACGCTGCGGCTCGGGGGTGACCCGCTGAGCGAGCCCATCACCGGGGCGTCGGGTACCGGCTGCAGGTTCAACCCCCCCCACACCCCCCCACACCCCCCCCCGGCCCCAACCAGGCACCAACCTGGGGCTCCGCGGCCGCCGGCGCCTCCTCCGTAGGGGGGCTGCGAGAAGAGAGGATAATTAGTCTCTCTCCACAAGGCATCAGGCTAACGAGCGCTTTCTGTCCTTCCCCCCCCACCACCAGCAGTGGACGGACAGACAGACAGACAGACAGACAGCAGGGTGATGGAGAGACAGAGAGCGGGATAGTGGACAGACAGACAGCGGGACGATGAACAGACAGACAGTGGGATGATGGACAGACAGACAGTGGGATGATGGACAGATAGTGGGATGATGGACGGACAGACAGACAGACAGTGGGACGATGGACAGACAGACAGTGGGATGATGGACAGACAGACAGCAGGGTGATGGAGAGACAGAGCGGGACAGTGGACAGACAGACAGCGGGATGATGGACAGACAGACAGCAGGGTGATGGAGAGACAGAGACAGCAGGATGGTGGACAGACAGACAGACAGTGGGATGATGGACAGACAGACAGCGGGATGATGGACAGACAGACAGCAGGGTGATGGAGAGACAGAGCGGGACAGTGGACAGACAGACAGCGGGACGATGGAGAGACAGAGACAGCAGGATGGTGGACAGACAGACAGACAGACAGTGGGATGATGGACAGACAGACAGCGGGATGATGGACAGCCAGCCAGCAGGGTGATGGAGAGACAGACAGCAGGACAGTGGACAGACAGACAGCGGGATGATGGAGAGACAGAGACAGCAGGATGGTGGACAGACAGACAGCAGGATGGTAGACAGACAGAGACAGACAGCAGGATGATGGACAGACAGACAGGAGGGTGATGGAGAGACAGACAGCGGGACAGTGGACAGACAGACAGCGGGACGATGGAGAGACAGAGACAGCAGGACGCTGGACAGACAGACAACGGGATGGTGGACAGACAGACAGTGGGACAGTGGACAGAGACAGTAGGACAACGGAGAGACAGACAGCGGGATGATGGACAGACAGACAGACAGTAGGATGATGGACAGACAGACAGGCAGCAGGACGGCGGACAGACACTGGGACATGCAGCTCTGGCTGCACCATCCCCTTCACCACGGGCTCTGCTCCCACTTCCCCACCTCCAGCTCCCCCCCGGCCACCCCAGGGCCGGGCCACCCGCAGCAGGGTACCAACAAGAGATGCCACCACCCCTGGGGCACCCGTGGGGTGAGAGACACCCCCCCACCACCCCCCTCACCTCTCCTCCGGCTCCGCCACACCATCCTCATCCTCCTTCTCCTCCGCCAGCGGTTCGCTGATGGCTTCCAGCTCGCCCAGGCTGGGGCCACACTCCGGGTCCCCCGCTCCTGGGGACACGGCGGGGACCTGAGCGGGCTGAGCCCTGGCCCCCGGTGTCCCCCCCCCCACCGCCTCGGCGTCCCCCCCCATCCCTCGCCTACCCCGGGGCCGCCTCCTGCGGCGGATGGAGGCTCGGACGAGGTCGGAGCCCAGGTGGTGGCGGTGGCGCTGGGCGCGGGCGTCGCAGAACCAGTCCCCGGTGAGGGTCCTCAGCCGCGCCGGGTCCGACACCGACTTGCGGAGCTTGCTGGCGGCAGGAGGGCAGCGTTGGGTGTCCCCATCCTGTCCCCCCACCCCCCACCCCCGGCTGCTGCCATCGACCCCTGCGCCACCGTCCCCCATCACCCTGGGGGACTGATGATGGGCTGATGGAGCCACCACAAGTAGCCCTGGGGACAGCAGCCACTGTCTCCCAGAGGGTTTGGGACCTCCCCGATGCCAGCGTCACCCACCGCAGGGCTTCAGCCTGGCTGGGCTCAATGGGTGCCCCCGTCCCCAGGGGACCCCCCAGCCTGGCTGATCTGTCCCCAGGGGTGACAGATGCCAGGCTGGCTGCTGCTGGGGGGCTTCACGCCGTCCCCAAGGGTGACGTACCCCAGGCTGACTGCTCTTGGGGGGGGTGGTGGGGGTGGGGGGGTTCACACCGTCCCCAGGGGTGACGGGTACCAGGCTGTTCTTGGGGGGCTTCACACCGTCCCCAAGGGTGACGGACCCCAGGCTGGTTGTTCTTGGGGGGGTTCACGCTGTCCCCAAGGGTGACAGGCCCCACGCTGGCTGCTCCTGGGGGGCTTTAACGTGATCCCCAAGGGTGACGGACCCCAGGCTGTTCTTGGGGGGCTTCACACCGTCCCCAAGGGTGACGGACCCCAGGCTGACTGCTCTTGGGGGGGGTAGGGGGGTGGGGAGGCTCACACCGTCCCCAGGGGTGACGGGTACCAGGCTGTTCTTGGGGGGCTTCACACCATCCCCAAGGGTGACGGGCCCCACGTTGGCTGCTCCAGGGGGGCTTCACGCCGTCCCCAAGGGTGACAGACCCCAGGCTGTTCTTGGGGGGCTTCACGCCGTCCCCAAGGGTGACAGACCCCAGGCTGTTCTTGGGGGGCTTCACGCCATCCCCAAGGGTGACGGACCCCAGGCTGGCTACTCCAGGGGGGCTTCACGCCATCCCCAAGGGTGACGGACCCCAGGCTGGCTCTTCTTGGGGGACGTTCACGCTGTCCCCAAGGGTGACGCTGAAGAGGGGACCCCCCCACCTCACCTGATGCGCCCCTCCTCACGCCGGCGGAGCTGCCAGTCGCGGCGCAGCACCTCGCCGATGGCGCGCCGCTCCTCCTCCGTCAGGAAGCTCAGGTCCAGCAGCGCCTCGGCCCCCAGCTCCAGCGCCATGGCGGGGCGGGGGGACACGGCGGGGGCACCCCGGGGTGCTGGGTGCCGAGAAACGGGGGGCTGCAGCCGGGGGGGCTCAGCGTGCCGGGCATGCACCAGCGACGCCAGCATCTGGAGAGGGCTCTCGGGGCCACGTTGGGGTGGGAATCATCCTCACCCTCTGCGAAGAGATGGAGCGGAAGCTCAGCGTAACACCCCCCCACACACACACATTGCACCCCAAAACCACCCCCGGGACCCCCCCCAACGGGGACAAGCTGAGGGGTGGGACGATGCCGAAGGTGGGGAGGGAAGGGGCAGGGGCGATCCCCCGGGCCAGCTCAGGGAAGCTCTGTCGCTCCTCCTGCTGCCAGGCCCCGCTGCCGGCCCCGTGCCAGGGCCAACCCTGCCCCGCCGCCGGCGTCCTGCCCGCGGCCCGTGTTTGCCAAGGGTGTTTGCCCAGGGCCAGCTCTGCCCCTGCCTGCTTTCCCACGGGTTTCATCAGGTGCCGCGGCCCCGAGACGGGTGGCGAAAGGGGGCTCAGCTGCCCTCCCCCCCACCCCCGCCCACGATGGGCTGAGACCGAACCGGGCTGAGACCGTACTCAGCTCATCGCAGCTGCCAGGGCAGAGGGTGCGGCAGGGGCTCTTGCCCCACGGCCCGGCGTTGCCTCACCGCTGCCCTTCCTGGCCCCCGGCGTTGGGAAAGCGTTGCCCGGCGTGGGATGCCAGGGCAGGAAATTGCAGCAGCGGTGGGATGGGATCGGTCCCCTGTCCCCTGTCCCCCCCCCCCCCGGCACCCCACTGGCACGTGAGCAACGGCACGGCTGCACCCCGGCGCGGCCGTGGGGCTCTCACCTCCACGGTGGGGCTCGGACCCCAGTGGCCCTTGTCCCCAGCCCTGACAGTGACTCTGTGCCTGCCCCACAGGTAGCCCTGTCCCCAGCCCCACGGGGGGGGTCCCGTCCCAGCCCCACGGGTGCCCCTATCCCAGCCCTGTGGGTCGCCCTGTCCTGCCCCACGGGTGGCCCTGTCTCAGCTCTGCCCCCCAGCCCCACGGCTGTCCCTGCCCCAACCCTGGGGCGGCGGCGGGGGGGATGTCACAGACAGCCCCCAGCACACCGGTGACAGCGGGTGGGCTGGGTGCCACCCCCACCACAGCCCCCCCCCCCCACCAAGCCAACACCAGGGACCCCCCTCCCCCCAACATCACACACTGGGGACCCCCCACCATCTGCACCCCCCCCACATCACACACTGGGGACCCCACACACCACCTGGACACCCCCCCTCCGGCTCCCAGCACCCCGCTCCCCACGCTGGGGAGGGGGATCTTGCAACACCCCCCCCAGCACCCTGCACCCAGTGGGGGGGTCTGGGAGGGGGGGCACACACACGCACGTACCGGTTGTCACCGGGGGCTGGGACGCTGCTGCCGCTGCCTCCCCACCGCAGCCCGCTCGTATCCTGTTTACTGGCGGCACACGGGGGTGTCCCGCCCCCCCCCCCCAAACCCCGGAACAGAGACGGCACCCAAAAAGTGTCACCCGCGTTCTGTCCCCGGTGCTGCCTCAGTTTCCCGCGGTGGGTGGGCACAGCGGGGCTGGGGGGGGAATAAAGAAGCACCCACCTCCCGCACCCGCCGGCGTGCAGAGGGGTGCTGGCACCTGTCCCCCCCCCCAACCCTGCACGAGAGACCAGTCAAACCAGTTAAACCTCCCCAGTAAGCCATAGTTTGGGGTGGGGGGGGGGGTGTGAGTGTGCACATCCCCCTTTTTTCTTTGCAAGCAACCCACGACGGAGGGGGGGGGCCATCGATGGCGTGAAATGCCCCCCCCCCCAAAATACTCAGCCCCTCTTGTCACCACCCCCCCCCGCCATCCCCCTGGTGACTGGCAGGCCCCGACTGCCCCCCACAGCTGCACACCCCCCCCCCCCATCACCTTCCCACCTCCTCGCCCCCGCACCAGGGGCCCTGCAGCCCATTACCGTGGCCTCAGACCCCCTCCAACACCCCCCACCCCCTCCCCGGCCCCCCCCCGGGGCCTGGCCTCCAGCACAGCATGGGCAGGATTAAAGCCGCCGCAGAAATTCGGGTCCCAGAGCCCCCATCCCACCCCTCCTCGGGAGCAAGGAAAGGGGGGGGGGAATGCAGCCCCCCCCCCAAAGAAGGGCGAGA
The DNA here is from genome assembly GCF_964199755.1 of Larus michahellis. NCBI lineage: Eukaryota > Metazoa > Chordata > Aves > Charadriiformes > Laridae > Larus > Larus michahellis. The sequence continues at coordinate 4,597,445 of NC_133914.1, read as the reverse complement.
GGAGCCAGACACACACCCCCCCCACACACACACACACAAACCCCAGGGTGCTGCTGCAGCCCCGCCATGGGGCAAGCAGTGGGGTCAGCCCCACGGCCGCCCTTACCTGCCCAGGGTCACGGTGGCTCGTGTGTTCCCCCCCCCCCCACCCCCAGCACCCCACGGGGGACCCTCCTGGTGGTGGGTGTCCCCCCCAGCGCCTCCTCCCCGGGTCCCCACCCTCGTCAGGGTGCTGGTGGCCCAGAGCTGAGTCAACCGCAGGCGAGAGCAAGCGCCTCCTCGCCCCGGCGGCACGAAAGCAGGGACTGGAGCCAGCAGCGCCCGCCGGACGGGACTGAACTGGGTTGAACTGGGCTGAACTGGGAGGCGTCAGGGGACAGCCCCCCCCCCCCCGCCTCCCGCGAAGCCGGAGGAGGATGGAAGTCGAGCGTGTGGGTGCGGGGATGGGGTGGGAGACACACACACACACATCCCCCATCCGCAGCTTGGGGGGGGTCCTGGGGGGCGCATGGGGCAGGATAAGACCTCGGGGTGCCCAGTCCGGAGCAGCTCTGGGAGCAAATCTACCCTCCCTGCAGCCCCCCCCCCATCCCCCCGAAAGCCCCCAGTGGGGCAATGCAGGGTCCCTGGGGCTTTAAAGGTCTCCCATCCCATGGAGTATTCCCCAGCCCCATGGCTCCCAGCCCCACAGCTCCCAGCCCATGGGTACCCCAAGCCCCATATCCCCCGTCCCATAGGCCAGCCTCAGCCCCACATCCCCCACCCCATGGAGTAACCCCAGCCCCATGGCTCCCAGCCCCCACGGCTCCCAGCCCCCACATCCCCCATCCCACGGGTTATCCCCAGCCCCACAGCTCCCATCCTGCCTGGCACAATCCCATATTTCTCCAAAGGGCTGGGGCTCCCGCCCACCCAGGACAAACCTGGGTGCTCAGCCCCACGCAGGATCAGGCCAGCAACGCCTGGCAGTGGCAAATCCCGCACCCAGGACAAGAGCATCCTTCCCCGGCACAGCAGGGGGCCGTGCCTCAGTTTCCCCCCATCACAGGGGGAGGGCGGCTGGCTGGGGGCTGGAGGGGGGGGGATGTCAGGCTCCTTGCCAGGCTCCAGCCATCCCCCAGGCAGCTTTATGGGGGAGGAATCGCGGCGGGGTGCAGCGGCAGCACACGCCGAGCACAGGACCGCAAGAAAAGGGGATTATTTTTAGCGTGGTTTCTAAGGAAATGAGACTTCAGCGACGGCGCGGTCTATCGGCCGCCCTCCTCTTCCTCCCCTCGCGGGGCGTCCGCTGCTCGGCTCCGGTGGGGAGAGGCCCCAGACGGACGAGGTCCCTGCTATGGGCACTCTGGAAACGCAGGGAGTGTAGCCAGGTCTCTGCAGGGTGGCAGCGGCTCGGGGACCGTGGTGGCCCCAGAGGGGTGATCGTGGGCTGGTGGCTCAGCTCCGGGTCACCCAGGGTGGGCACCGAGCCCTTTCCGGGCATTCCGGAGCAGCAACATCCAGGGAGAGAAAGGTTTATTGGCTGAGGCTGGGATGGGAAAGGATGTGGCAGGATCCATCCACTGCTCCTGGATCTCCAGGATGGACAGATTGATGGATGGACAGACGGTACCCGACACCCCGGTGATGGGCTTGCTCAGTGGGGCAGTGCCCCTCCTCGGGGCCACGGGCAGGTGGCTCGGGGCAACCACGAGCTGTGGGGGAGCAGTGGGTCACATCGCGCGCTGTGTCCCCACTCTGTCCCCAGTGACCCAGAGGGGTAGTGAGTTTGCCGGGTCTCAGCTGGTGCGGTGCCGGTGGAGCTGAGCCTCCCTCGGTGCCTCCTTCCGCCCGGGGTGGCCACGGCCGGGGGCTGCGTCAGCCCGGTGACACCCAGGAACACCCTGACCACCAGCACAAGGCGAGCCAGGTGCCGGGCCAGCCCTCAGGGATGGTTTTCCTTGGGGAGCCCCCGGATAGGTGCGTAGCCCGGCTCCGGCCACATCCCGAAGCAGCATCCGAGGGAGCAAACCCTCCTCCTGCCCCTTGGGTGCCGGCTGCTGGCAGCACCCCCAGGGGTGCGCAGAACAGGTTCTGCCTCATTTCTGGGCTGGGTGTTCGGGCAGCGGGGGCGAGGAGCAAGTCCCGTCCTGCTCCCCAGCCCTCGTTCCCCCCCCCCTTGCCCCCCGGGACTCGTTCTTTGGGGCGGCGAGGCACGGGCAAGCCCGGCTCTTCTGTGGGGGGGGGGGAAACTGAGGCAGGGAGCACGCGCCGGAGCATCGGCAGCGTCTCGCCCGCCGGTGGGTTTGCAGGTGGGGCATCAGCAGCCTGGCTCGGGGGGGGGCAGCACCTGTGCGACACCGGCCGAGAGCACCCGGGGTGCGAGGCTGGGGGGGCATCGAGGGAAACAGAGGCTTTGAAGGCTCCTGAGGGAGCTGAGCTCCGCGGCCACCAGCCGCCGAGAGCATCTCCGGAGGGATGGGGGCCCTGGAGCGTCCCCAACCCACATCCCCCCAACCAGGAGGTGCTGATCCCACACGGTGGTGGGGAGAAGGCCGGGAGGGATGGGGGTCCCTCCCCGGGGGACACTGGAGGGGACGGCAGGGTTTGTCCCGACACATGGAGCCCACGTGGGCAGCGGATGTAGGAGATGCAGGACACAAACACCTCTGCAGACCTGGGGGGGGGTCACACCCGCTCAGCAGCCTCCCCCAGCCCCAAACGCCCTTTTCGCTTTCTGCCATCCCTTTTACACCGCCACGTCCCCCCGCCCCCCCCAGCAATGGGGCCATCGGCTCCTGTCACCCTCCCAGGGACGCGGCTCCCCCCTGCCCTCCCGCTGCCTCTGATGTGCTGCTCCAGCGCTCCCTGAGCAACGTGGGGACAGACCCCAGCTCCCACTGGGATGTATCCCAGATCCCACTGGGATGGATCCCCACTCCCACTGGGACGGACCCCAGCTCCCACTGGGACGGATCCCAGATCCCACTGGGATGGATCCCCACTCCCACTGGGACGGACCCCAGCTCCCACTGGGACGGATCCCCGATCCCACTGGGATGGATCCCCATTCCCACTGGGTTGGACCCCAGCTCCCACTGGGACGGACCCCAGATCCAACTGGGACGGATCCCAGATCCCACTGGGACGGATCCCAGCTCCCACCGGGATGAACCCCAGTTCGTGCGGGCGGGGAGGCTGCTTGCTTGCAGCCCCCTCTTAATTTTTAATCCCCACAATCCAGCAGGGACCTCGTGGCGTTTCCACCTTCGGCTCTGGCTGGGGGTAACACGCAAGGCCTGTCCGGGAAGACGCGGGTATCAAAAGCCGCAGTGGTGGGTCTTGCACCCCCTTAAAGACCGGGGACGATATGGGGGCTGAGGATGAGGAGGGAGCTGCAGCCTCGGAGGCACCACGGCCACAGGCAGCCCAGCCACGGCCGCCACCGGCGTCTTCAAAAGCTTCCACCGTGCAAAAGCTTAAGTGCAATTTGATTTTGCTCCCCAGGCAGCCCTTTGATGCCCCCCACTCGCTACGGGGATGAGAAACGGGTCCCCCCCAGCTCCGGCTCCCGCCAGCTGCAGCAAAGTGACCCCCCCCTTCAAAGGCGGCTCCACGCCAGCCCCGCGGCGGTGGCACGGCCAGCGATGGGGTGTCTGCTCCCCCATCCCCGCGGGGAGGCCGGGGACCCGCAGCCCCTCTCCCTGCGCTGATGAAGCCCCCGCACCGTGGTTACCAGGGTGGGTCGGTCACGCTCGGCCATCCCGGGCGAGGGCAGAGGGGCAGGAGGCAGCGAGGGCCCTCCGATAATCCGGTTCAGGCCATTCGGCAGGTCGGGACGGATCCTGCCACTCCGTTTTGCAGCCTCCCAGGCTTTCAGCAGCCTCCGTCCCTCCCGGGGCTGGGCTGGCCCCGCTGAGAGGTAGAAGAGAGAAATGAGGGGAGGAAGGCTGGCAGGGACCAGGCTCCTGCCGCCGCTAGAGAGCTGTGAACACCCCGGGGCACCCGAGTGTGACTGTCTTGGCACATCCAGCCTGGCTGCTTCCCTCTAATCCCCCGAAACCATGACCCGAACCGTGCAGCTCGGCTCCCACGCACCTCCAGCTGGATTCTCCCCCGGGCAGCAGAAGGGGGTTAGAAAAAAATCCCGCCACGCTGCGGAGGTGAGCAGGGAGCCAGCAGGACGGCGACCGCAGTACGGAGCCACACACGCCGGGGCAGAGCACCTTCCGGGGGGGGGGCGGGTTTCGCATCCTCACCTCATGCTCCAGCGACAGCCGTGTGCGGGATAAACCCCTCAGAGGCTGCCTGCCGTTGTGCCTCCCCCCCCACACACCCCCCCGCTGCCGTTTGGCAGCCCGGGAGCCAAAGCAGGGCCTGGAGTTAACGCAGCCGCAGCGGGGTTTGGATGGAGGGGCCGAGCAGGAGAGGATCCAGGTGGCGTTTTGTAAGATGGCTGCGCCGTTAAATCCCCCAGCCTCGTACACAACCTAATTTTAAGGCTGATCTACTTCCCCCCACCGCGCAGCTTTGGCCTCTGGATATCAGATGTTAACGGAAAATCGGCTGCCGCATTAGCAATCGCTACGGCACTCGGAGGCCCAGCTTCCCTCGCTCCCAGTTCAGGCAGTGGTATCCTGCTGGGAGAGGGGAAAAAGGAGGCCGGTTCTTTGCATCCCGCTCTGCTTCCCGCTCCTCCATTGCTCCTGGCAGCCCTGGCCCCGGCACACGCGTTCCCTCCCCAACAGCTTGCAGGGAAATGGAAGATGGCAGGGGAAAGGAGCCCAGCCTCCAAGAAGAGAGAGATGCCAGAGATTTAGGACTATGGAAAGGGAACGGCTCACCGGGATCAGGCTGCAAGAGGGGGTTTATCTTCTAAAAAAGCATCCCCCTCCCCAAAAGGCTCAGCACCCCCCTGCCCAGGGCCAGGCAGAGCAGCAAAGAGCAAAAGCAGAGCCCCTCCTCCTCCCAAACACAAGAGAGACCCTCGGCAGGTCCCCAGCTTCAAGACCCAGCATTAAATCCTGCAAACTCTTCCCATGCTGCGGCAACTGGGTTCCTCTTGCCCCCCCCCCGCCCCCCCGCCAACCCCCCCTTCCCAACAGGCAGGTCTGAAAACAGGGCCGGGAGTTTTGCCCTGGAGCAGAACAAAGGGCAAGTTCATCAAGGAAAAAGGGTGGGAGCTTCGGGGTCCGGCTCCTGGGGGCTGCCTTGGGGCAGGAGAGGGGCCAGAGCTCAGTGGGGCAGGGGGAAACACCAACCCCGCTCCCAGCTGGAAGGAGGAAAGCCTCTCGACAATAAGAGATGTGGCACTTGGAGACATCCAGAGAAATAAGTTTATTTCCCCTACCGTCAGGATTCTGAAACCACAGAAGCAGAGTTTAAATATTTACAGAGTAATCCAGCGCCCCACAGAGATCAAGAGAACAAAGGATGAGGGTACGGAGGGCTCGCCCTCGCCGGAGAGCAACGGCAAAGCCACGGAGCTCTGCAGCACAAGCACGTGCAAAGGGGAAAGGAGCGGAGCATAACACTGGCATCTGGAAGGTGAAGGACACAGTCAGCCTTTAATGTGGCTAGTCGAAAGGGGCACTGCGAAGAAGCCGGCGGTGAGATGAAGGAAGCTGCAAGGAGAGGACATTCCTTAATCCCCCCCCTCCTCCCTTTCTGCCACCTCCCACGCCAAGAGGAAGCAGCCCACTCCCCACACGACCGCCGCCGGTGGCTGCAGCGCCGCTGGCAAGCCGCACCGGGGTCCCTCCGCACTCCCGCAGCGCTGGGCTGACACTACCGCAGCGTAGGAAGACCATAAATCCAAGCAGCCCACCCGCCTCTCCCAGCATCCGACCTCCGCGGGCACCATCCTTCACTGCGCGAGCACGGCTTTGCGTGTCCGGCACGGATGCACGGGCTGGCTCCGCGGTACCTCAGCTTTGGGCCTGGCTCTCCCATTAGCTGCGTTTCCTTCAGACGCCCGGAGCCATCCTCCATCGCTGCCGGTGGAAGCAGGTGGGCCGTTCAACCAGGACTTGGGCGAAGCGCTGCCGCCCTTCCCCGGCGGCCAGCACGCCAACCGAGCACAAGGCCCATTTGCTGCTCGCGACAGGTCTCCATTTCAAACCCAGATCAGGTAAAAAGCATCAGGAGCAAACAACAAGGATTTTCACGGTGGGGAATGGCACTCGACACGTTTTCAGGAGTCCCAGGAGCGGGAACTGTGGCCAGCAGCTCCGCTCCCGGCCTCCCCTGACAACTCAAAGTCTCAGCTTTGGCAACGCTTGTATAGCTTATCGATAACACACTGAATCAACGTGTGAGACAGGCCTAAGAGTCTCTAGATTATTGCTACTGCGTAAGACAGGTTGGCTTCGGCCCTGGGGCCAGGGACTCTGAGCGCATCCTTGGCTAGTCACTCTGCGAAATCACACTCAAATTAAAAACAGAGGCAAAGGACTAATCTCTCCTGTTCAACTGGCTGCTCCTGGGGCGCGTTAGCCGGCAGGCGCGGCGGGTGGAGAGCACAGCAACACAGGGTAGCTCGGTAAGACACCGTCCTTTCATCGTAAGGTTCTCTTTGATCAAGATCTTGGCTTTCTAACCAGCCCCAGGCCCGGCACCCTCCAGCCCGCTCTCCACGCAGGCTTGAAACGACTGTACAGAGCAGACACCAACGACTATTTCAGTTCCAGGCAGACGGGGAAGGGCGCCGAGGTCTGCACACCTCCACCCACCCCAGAAAGGCCAGCACCAGGGGACAGAGAGACAATGGGATGCTAGGGAGAAGGGAGAGCTTTAAGGGGCTATTTAAAAGTGACTGAGGAAAAAGAGGAAATGCAGAAATCAAGAGGCCCAAGAGGAGCCCCCAAGCCTCCCATATGGCTAGAGGAGTTGGAGAGACGGAAGCGGACGGGAAGGCACACAGGGACACATCTGAGAGCCAGCGGTGACGCTGAAGGGGCTTCCCAGCCAGAGGAAGCCGCAGGGATGGCAGGTAGTGGAGAAGAGCTTTCTTGCTAGCCACGAGCACTCCTTGAGGTGGAAATCCATACGGAAGTGAAGAGCTGGCCTTTCAAAGCGTGAGTGGAAAAGCTATTCTCCTTCCCCTGCAGTCAGGGGGGATCTGCTCAACTGCACATAACCCTTCGGCCACAAGTTTTGTTTTTTTTAAAAAGCCACCTGGCTCAGAGCCCCACAGAAAGCAGCATCTGCAGGCCAGAGCCTCAGCAGACACAGACTGGGACTTCTCGTCCTGGAAGAGGCTCTGGGTCACATCCAAATTCACTTCCTGCCTAGCGCTCAAGAACAACCTACCCCCCCTGCTACCCCTCCTGCCCGATCCGGCGCTCAAAAGGGCCCACCAGCCCCCCGACACTGCCAGACCGGCATTTCTCACATCAAAGCCAGTCCTGCAAAGCACTTTTACCCCAGGTGTGCTCTTCAAAGCACGCCAAAGAAGTAAACAGACCTTCTCCTCCACCATCCTGGAACCAGCCGCAAGAAAACCGGTGCCCCAGTTTGCTGCTGCAAAGCCCAACCAGAATATGGATGCTCTCCAGCCCCATCACTTTTTCTTTTAATCTCTGATGGCCCCACTAAGCTCAGGTCTCAGGTGCTGCTCTCACGGATGTTTTCACAACTCTACGCTAAGCTTTCTGCCCCAGAAACCTGCACCTGCCGCTGCTGCCACCTCCGCAGGCTCAGATATGCCACGACACACAACGTACTGGGGATCAAAGGAAAGTAAGTGGCTTGTGAGATGTGCGACGACAATTTTAGATATTCAGAGCACAGGCAGGAGCAGGGAAGCTGTATTTTTTCTGGCACAAGCTAAAAGGGACTGAGCAGCAGACTCCCAACTCTGCAAGAGGCTATTGAAGAGCCGTACCCAAGCCAGTCGATCAACTTTCCTGCCTTTCTGGGCTCACCAGCAGGACCAGATGAATTTGCCCTGCTACAGAGCGTTCCTCTGCGTGTCTCCTCAGAGGAGTGTCCTGCCGTCAACACCTTTCTGTCACTACTGGGGGGGAACCATCAGTGAGTGCCGCGGCACTCCGCATCCCCAGGAGGAACCCCGCACCTCCGCTTTGAAACCCGTGCTACAGGAGAGTCGTGCAACAGGGAAACAACAACTCCTTCCTGCAGGCTCAGGAAATCTGAGGAAGCACCTGATGAAGTCTGCCAAGAGGAAGAAACCGGGTGATCAGAGAGAACCTTACAAGGTGTATCTGCTTGTGCTCCTGAACCAGCGGGCAGGGTTTGCCTTGCGGCTTTACTTCGCAACGAAAGCGAAGGTGCCCACACCTCTCCTTTCCTGATTGCGTTTCTACCTACCCAATTGCAGAAAGGGAGCACATTCAGGGAGAGAGCAGGAGGCTTCCGGAGCCCTGACACTGGGAGACACCATCGACAGAACAAAAACAGAAGGAAAAGAAGCCAGTTCCAGGAAACAAAGATGAGCTGTTACAATGGAGCGGAGTTGCCACCTTCCCCAGAAAACGCCTCCCAGAGTCCCACGCCTCCGTCTCGATGGATCAGTCACAGTTTCTTCCTTCGTGTGCCCATGGAATGGGGAGTTCACAGCTGCCATCACCGCAAATGAAGCGTCAGAACAATGGTCACGATCACCCCCAAGAAGAGGATAAAGGGAAGCCAGGTCTTCACAAATCCCCCTATGCTGCAAGATGGAGAAAAGGACGAGGGTTTAAATCTAAGAAACCAGCAGAGAAAGACAAGAGGGAGAGAAAGATGCGAGAATAACTGGAGAAATCAGAGGGAGACAGATGCCCTTCTGACTTCCTTATCCATTGCTGGTGCTGCCACACATCACATCCTAGAGATTCAGTCTGCATCAAAAATTTAGACTAAATCAGGTCCACAAATAACTGTATCATCGACAATAGGGCTGGACTCTCCTCCCAGCTTAAATTCAGGTTGAAGACGAGCACGTTTCGTACCTGCACAGACAGGAGGGGTGACAGGAGACCACAAAAAATGAAATCCTGTTACTGCAGGCCTCGTTATTCAGACTGCTGGTGGATTTAACTGAGACAGCAGGGCCCACGCTTGCCTGAAAGCTGGTAGAGAAGCTCTTCCGCAACAGGGAAGACCCAACAGAAGCGGAGCAACTCAAAAGCTTTGCGCAAGGCAGTCATCGCAGAATCTCCTCTTCAGGCACAAGGAGCTGAAATGGAGATTAAGTGCCCTTTCTAGTACGGAAAACTTGGGGTTTCCCCTCTCCACTCAAGTTGGAAGCTCCAGGCCAGCTGGAAATCTGACTAGTTTTTACGTAAACAAGATTCAAGAGAGGGAACAGAAACCAGCAATCCTTGGAGACAAGCCATTCTGTGACCTTATGTTCTGACCTAACCCAGCCAAAAGACAAGAGAGAGCGAGATTTGCTTTAGCTAGCATTTCCCAAATTCCAGGCACCCTAAATTAGCTGCCAGATACGGTATTTTGGGAGCAGCGTCCAGTGCAACCCAGAAATCACCCTTGGTTCTTTTCCTAAGAGGCAACGCGCAGTGCCAGTACCACCTACCAGCACCAAACACCCACATGTTGCGGGGGGAGAGATGTTTCTCCCTTCTCCATGGGACAGTTTGAAGCTTTGGAGGGTGCAGAAGAACAAAAGAAACAGACAGAGCCCTTTTGCCTGCTGAATCTAGACTGCTCCTCAGCTCACCTTACATATTTCCCATACAGGAGTGAGAAGAAGCAGAGTTTCACCATGTTCCAGGAGGTGCTGTTATCGTATCTCATCAGGTTTAAGGCCAGAGCCACATGAGAATGGCAGTTATCACAGCAAAGGTTGTGCTGGAACAGAAAAAGCGGCAAGGGATTAGAAATCTTGTCCTGGAGGCTCCCCAGTTCTGCACCTTGTGCTGGTGCAGACCCAGCAAGGACCCAGACCCTGGGGGGACGTTCCTCCACACACAGACAGGACACCAGCATCGGAGCCGTACCATGCGGTGCTTGTACTCCTCCGAGGCATCGTGTACGGCCGTGTCCCAAGCGTTGGGACTGGTGGAGTATACTTTGCTGGGATCCAATTTCCAGTACCTAGAAGGATGAAAACAGATCCTTTTGCATTACTGCTGCATCTTTACAACTTCTTGCTCTTCCCAGCTGGAAGCTGCTTAAAAGACTCGGAGAAAGCCACTACCTCTGGATTCCACAGAGCCGAGCTCTTCACAACAAGCGTACGGTGCAGACGGCAGCAGAAACTACCGCTGAGCACCCTCAGCCCCAGAGAGAAACCGCAGAGCTCAGGGGCACAGACAAAATTCTGAACTGCTTTCGTGTCCCGTGATGTGAAACCTTCAGGCCATTCAAAACGTAAACCTGATGTGACAGATACACAAAACCCAGGCACCTCTCCTCCTCCCCCCAGAAAATCATTAACAGGATGTGAGTGATGACAGTTCATTAGTACAGCACAGACAGTATTTATTTGGAGCACTTGTTGTTAACATTATCTTAAAACGTTTTAGCCTTTTGTTTTCCTTTTTTTTTTTTAAATAAAGGCTCCATAGAGCTCCAGTTATTAATACCATTACATTGCTGTCACGCTTCTAAAAAGATTTAATTTAACGTGGTTTCTTGAAAAGCAGAGACACAGTAGCCATCCACTTGAATTAGGGCTTCCGAACAACAAGAAAAGCAATATTATAGCACATCTGTCTCCATGAATTAAAGGACATCTGCAGGTCAGTTGGTTAGTTTAATAAAAACTAACAAGAGCACTTACTTCACTGGCTTCCCAAATGCCATGTTGTCTTCCTACAAAAAAGGAAAAACGTCTCAAGAGGATAACCCCGCGCAATATTCATGACATGCCTCTTGCTGGAAGGCCTCACAGCCCGCGATCGCTTAGTGATAAAACTGTCACACTGCCTCAGCAGTCTCAAGACACCAATCTTATTTGTGTGTCCGGATTTAGATTCCAATTGTTTTCATACTCCTGTTCTGGGCATGAGTATATTTATACTCTATACGTGGTGACATCCACGGTATATGTACCTCGTTCCCTGGTTTTTGCGTTTGTTTTTTTTCCCCCACTGTTTATACTTTGTTAATTCAAAGTTGTAAATGTCCCAATCTATTAAGAGTAGTAATTATCCCAAATTAAAACTCCCTTACTTTAGAAATCCACCGGACTATAAAGCAGTTTAGAAGACTGGCACATACCTGATGCTAAGCAGCATGATCGTAACAGGTATGCTGAGGAAGCTGGAAGGCAGCTTCTGTTACTCAGAATCAAGAGAATTTAGGTCCAAAATTCCCAATTCAGAGCCTAAACTATACTTTTTTTCCCCTTCTGCTCACCAAACTAGCCACTATTTACCATATCTCCCAAATGACCTCCGCTGGACAGCAGCCCACAGAGTAACAGCAAAGATTCGTGAGCTTCAGAAACATCTAAAGCCATTATTTTGCAGAATTTTGAGCTGCAAAAGACAGTTGGCTTCAAAGTCACCAACGAAGGTGAGAAGCAGACCAAGCACAGATTCTGGATCTGGATCCTGGATCCATCATCTACTTACTGAGACAAAGTACGGCCCCGCGAAGTCCCGAATGACTCCAGTCGACGTGCAGATTCCCATGTGGCCAATAATGGGGAAGAGCCATCTACCGAGGCAACAAGCGAACCGTCAGGCTGAGATATTTGCCCCCCGATCACACCGAGTGCGTGCAACATGCTGCCAGGAGACTGCTGGAGCGGCCGTGCAACCTACTGCATAGCATGGGACAGACAGGCACAGTTAACGTGTGATACGCAGCTGAGAGACGAAAGCAGGTGAGCCAAAGCCAGGCAAAGAGCGGTAAAGACACAAAAGAGGTACAAGCAAAAGAAAAACAGGCAGGGAATACCCAAAGCTGTGTCGACAAGCACGTCTAGAGTTAGCTCATCTGTGAGGCAGCCAAGATGGGGGATTTTAGCGTGAGAGGCTGCAGTTACGGAGAGCGCAAGACTCCGAAGGCCGGCACTACATGCGGCCCTGGCCAGGGTACAGCGAGCCCCAGTCTCCTAGAACAAACCCATTTGTGTACCCAAGTAAAAAGGTCAAATCCAGGAGAAACTGCCTTGAGATTTAATTGTACTTTCTACCTCAACAACTGAAAATAAGGTCATCCTACCCATCTTCCCGTCCACGCTGCAACTTTCCACGGCAAACTAGATTTAAGCACCCCAGACAGAAAACGGGGCTCCTGGCTCCAGGAAGAATATTCCCTTCCCTAATCGGTCCCAATGCTTCAAAGACCCTCTCCTCCCCGCTGGATGTTTATGGCCCCAGGGAGCAGATCTATATCCCAACCTCCTTCCATCATCATCACTTAGAAGTAAATACTTCAGGCCAAGTTACAGCTCTCTCCCACATCCTCCGCCATTCTCAAGTTTGCTGACCTCTCTCCGATTTCTCACCCCTCTCTCCCTGAGGAACTGCACGCAGCAACTAATATTTCAGAAGAGTTTACAGCAACGCCAAACAGAAACAGATTCACAAGCCACTGCTCAGTTAGAGATCCTAAAACTATCAAAAATATAAAGGGAATGAGGCGGTTGGATGCTATGAGGAAAGACAATCCATACGCGCCGATAAGCGCAGCTGAGGTTATAAATAACATATAGCTCCTGTTGGTAACACAACCCTACGACGCAGAGGAAGGGCTCTGCAAAGTTTGATGTTCTGCGCCTGCATCACTTACCCCCTGCACGTCCCTATCTGGTGCGACGCAAAGCAGCCAGACGCTATCGCTATCTGTGCAATGTTTTATCAGCCAGAAGGTACAGCTGAATATAACGCTGTCACAGCGTTGCCACCTTCAAAGGTATAGGCACTTCTTCCTTTCTTTAATTCTCCTCTCAGCACTGACTAGCTTTCAAGTCTCCAAATCCAAGGATGACAGGAAACGTCAGAGGGAGAAAATGGAGCTATTATGCAAGCTAACGAGACATTTTGCCAAATAACACCACCAAAGTTTCTGCTACAAAACAAAATCAACGGGGCAATGCCACTGCTCATCGAGGAATGAACCCACAAACAAATACGGATGCCCAGTGACTTTGGCAGCAAAACAGCTCTCTTCATCAGTCCTAGTGGGACATAAGACGGTTAAAAGCCTTGGAAAATCCTCCAGAAAAAGACTAAGGTGGAAACTCTAAGCAAAAAAGAGAAGAAGTAAAACCCAATGGTGGTTTGTAGCTGTATGCGAGACAGCAACAAGAAAGTTCTGGCTTCTCCTCGCCGAGGAGAGTTGCGCTGCCATTCCCAATCCTGGCACAGACCAGCCCACGTCTTCTACCTGACTCTCAGCTCTGGCTCAGTAAACATTATCACCTGATTTGAACGGGAGGGGAAGAGGAAGGGATAAAAATAAGCCTTTGAGTTCCCAGACTACCCCAAAAGCCACATTTTACAGCTTTTCATTTTCCCACGACCAACAAAAAAACTCAGAAGTTCTCCCTGGAGCCTGCTTACACTTGGCCGACAAGACTGGGAAAGCAAATCAACTTCTAATTTATTAAAAGCCAAGCACCGAGGCTCTCCTCGAGGCATAAGGTGGCCCAAGCTCCCCGTGGCCAAACCTTGGCGGCAAAACCATTAAAGACTTCCCACGTTTCCTTGGATCCCCTCCACTCCCGCTCCTGCTGAGACAAGCCCGCTCGTTCCGAAGCTTTCCCCACACACGCCCTCCCTGCAGGGAGAGGAGAGCCTTATCCCAAGGACTGAGTCCTCCATGGCCTCCGAAGCAGGCCGAGCATCCCGAGGCGGCCCTTGCACCCCACCTGCCCCGGGGCAGGGCAGGGAGCCGGTTACCGCGGTCTGCCAGCCCCAGAGCCGGGCTCCCGCCAGCCCCGCAGCAGGACGAACACCCCGGGAGAGGCGGTGGGGGTGCCCCGGCCCTGGGCCTTCCCCCGGTATGGAGGCGCAGGCCCAGGCCTCGCCGAGCAGGGGCCGGCAGCGCCGGGGCCCGCACTCACGTCAGGACGGGGATGGGGGTCCACACCACGCAGTAGGGGAAGCGGCCGCGCTCGGCGTCCAGCCCGGCCCCGCCGCCATTGAACTGCTTCATCTTGGCCTCTGCTTCCGCCATCACCGGGGCCCGCCCCCCCCCACCCTCCCGGCTTCCACACACAAGCCGTGCCCGACGCCTTTGCGTCACTTCCTGGAGACCGCGCTTCGCTTCCGGGTACGGCCGGTAACCAGGAAGCGGGAGCCAGAGGGTTCCCCGCAGCCTGGGCCCGGGCCCTGCGCCTCCTCCGACGGGCCCTGCCCGCTATGGGGAGCGGGCTGGAAGGGGCACGGGAGGGAAGGGCTCCCAGGCGGTAAGGACCTCGGGGACCGGGCTGGAAGGGCCCCAGGCAGGAAAGGCCCCGGGGGCCGGGCTGGAAAAACCTCGGGGGCAAAGGGTAGAAGGGCCCCGGGAGCCGGGCAGGAAGGGTCGCAGGCCTCACCCACCATGGAACTCCTCTGGTAAAGCTCCTCTAGGAAGGTACCTTCCCCCTTACACACACACCTACCTTGTGCAGATCCACCCACACCAACCTGGGCAGTAAAACTTCTCCCTGTCATCCCCGTCCCATCTTCATCCCTGGAAGAGTCATCCCCAGCAGCTGCCAGGTAGAACAGCACCCCCACCCCACCCCCCACGCCCTCAGAAAAGTGTAAAAGCAGAAATATTTATCACACAGGAAGCCTCCTGCAAAAGAGCAGGCGGTAAAGGAACTGTGAGGGGAGGAACAGCATTTACAAATAGAGAATCGGATTAGAAAAATAACAATTGCTTTATTAGGAAGTTTAATTCAAACTACACGAGAAAGCTGAAGAAGAAAGATGTTTATTCCAGATTTCCACCCACCGCAACACACTTGGCAAAGTACAGAGTGACAACTCGCTGAACTAGAGGGAAGAAGAGGGAGGACATCGCTTACCCCAGCCCAGGAGACCCAGGACGGGTACGTTCTGCCCAGCCGAGCATCCAGACCCCACTCTCCTCTTCACATCCTTCCCTGCTTTCCTTGGAAGCCGCTCGTTTCCTCCTCCCAGAGACCTGGAGCTGCATTTCCCTTCAAGGCCCGGAGTGAGCAGAGTTCTCCAGCACAGTTTGCGGTGTCACACAGCACAATGCCAAGGGGTTTTGCTAATTAAACAGTCTTGGCCCCTTCCTGCATGTGGTTGGGTTCCTCCTCCCTCGTAGCTCCAGCAGAGGCAAGGCAGAGCAAGCAGGTGCTGGCTTTTGTTATTAGCAAACCCTGTTAATTGCCAGAGCCACATTCCCAACATCGCATCACTTACAGCTTCCACATAACGGCCTCACTTTTTACTGAAATTTCTCTCCTTCATCAAAGGCCCTTCTTACCTCTACTTTATGCGTTCTGCTTTCCATTGCCTGACTTTGCTCAATAATTAAGCTAAGTCCGGCCTTCCACCCTTATCAAACGTACTCCCCGTTCTGGGGACAGAACGGCACTTACACACTCGCTGAATTTTAGATGAGTGAAGCTTCCAGCTTGAAAGCCCAGGAGACGGGTAACCTCTGCCCACAGCAGAGGCACATCAGAGGGGACACCAGTTTGGAGTTGCCGCTACGGCAGTAGAAAGCATTGGCTAACAGTCTAGTTTAGAGGTGGCCTACCCGCCCTCGATACGTGCTAACTCATCATATGAGTACTCAGGCTTCAACTCAACTAGCTTATTAATGCACTGCAGACTACATTTCCTCGCCCTCAAGATATCATCTACTATCCCACCTTATTTCCTAGTCTAGAGCATGTTTTAGGGCAGCCCCTCCGAGAGGGAGGGCTGCTTCGGAGGCATCTGGATGGAAGCAGAGCCTTCCACCCAGCAGCTCACCTCCAGCTGTAGCGTGGGCATCGTCTCAGCATGACCCGTCACTGCGGCGGAGCTGATCAAGAGCCTGAGACCGTGCTCCTCGGGATCCCACGGTGAGGGATTTCACAAAACAGTCCGGTTCCAGAAAGAGAAAGCCGAGGAAATACAGACACCCTTGAGAGCAAAGCCTATGCCTGGTGCTTTGGTTTCTAACAGACGCTTCCTATTTTGGCACTTCGGAAGGAAGATGCGCACAAAGGTTGTGTGTGTTTCAGCGAACACTTTTTGTTCGATGAAGAAAAATACTTGCATTGATTTGCTCCAGGCTAACATAAATATCAGAGATTGTTAAAAAAAAAATCTATGAATAGGGGCCAATGTTCACATCAGCTAATGTGGTCCTGGCGCGTTTGTCGGATTAGGCAATGGATTTGCTCTTCCTGCTTGTGACTCGGAGGCTGCTAAGCAGCATATCACCAGGGACCAGCTCCCTTGGCAAAGCCACGCAGCAAGGATGACGCCGACAGCCTCAGCAGGACGCATCTCCCTGCAGTGCCACCACACACCCTCCCCTCCCCGCCTGGGCAGGAGGCATTTTAGACAGCCCAGTTTATTCCTTCTTAAAGCCAGTGCAGAAAGGCAAACCCAGCTTCTGGAACAGGGGAAGAACACTGTTTTCCACAGGCTGGATTTAAAAAAAAAAAAAAAAAATAAAAAAAAATAAAAATCAATAGAGCACTCCTGTACCGCACAGCTTTCCTTTGTGTTTGTCAGGCAAGCAGGAGGGCTCTTCATCCCCGGTACCGCACTGGCAGAAAACGGGTGAGCTGTAGCTGACAGCAGGGTCTTCCTAGTGACAACTGGAAAGCGGCTGCTGTTCTACTGCTATTGATCTAAGCAGAATACAAAACACCTGAAGTCAGCAGGGAAAAATAGCTGCAGTTGGAAAAGAAACTGCGGGGGGGGTGTGGGGGGGGGGGTGTGGAACCAGGGCCGGGGAGGGGGGGAGAGCAGGTAAGAAGTTCTCCATGCATAAAATTAAAGGACGGGCTTTTTATTGCAGCTATCTTGCCTGACTACAATACTGGATCGATGTACAGCGCAGGAATACTGCCATCATTGTTTTTGCGAGCTCTCATTTGACAAGAAACAAAAGGTTTCACTCCCACTTCTGCCGGTGCCTTGCCACCCATGGCTCCTCTCTCCCGTTGTCAGCAAGGAAGCAGCTCTACCTCCCATCGGCCCAAATAATCCTCAGGACAACGATCTTTGCCTACTCGCTGCAGGTGCCGGTGCATCACTCGCACCCTGGAGACGCAACGCCCTTCCCAGAGGAGAGCCTGTCCGAGCCTGTCCGCTCCGGGAAGAAGCGGCCCAGACCACGCACTGGTTTGGGTTTGTCCAAGCGTACGCCACCATGGCTATAGCTGGAGCTCAGCCCGGAAGGGATTCGGTTACCTCCCCTTTCTACCCCGGCTCATCTCTGAGTCTGAAAGAAGCAGGCACCCAGCCAGCTCTTGTTCAGTAAGCGGCTTCCTTGGGAACCTTCCCTGTTGTGACAGCTCAAACATTACAGGGACTGCCAGAACCAAACCACTCAACAAGGAAGAGATCCCCTCCCCCTTCTGACATTGACAACCGAGGCAGCAGCAGGCAACACCGCGTGCAGGAGTCTATTTAAAATGTCACCGAGGCACAGGCTGATGGAGGACACCAAGGCGTCCTTCCCCCGCCCTGGAGGTGATGCTGGGGTGGGTTGCTTTGCGTTTTTGTTGTTCCTTTCCTGTGGTCTGTGCCTGCTGCAATCTGACAGCCTCTAATCGCTCCGCGTGAACCAGAAACGTCACTCGCATCTGTACTGATGATGGTGCTACTCACGAGCGCAAGATCATACGCAGGCTCAGCCACCCACCCCATAAAGCGTGCCCCTAAGCCATCTCACCCCTCAGCTTTAACCTTCAGGTCTTTTCTGCTTCCCTGTCACTTGAAAGCCACATTTCCTTCTCTCTCCCCCTCCAATTGACAGAGTCAATCCACAGGGCAACTTTTATCTTTAAAGGGAAAGCCACCGGTTTCTCAGGGAAGCGGGGCACAAGGTGGAAGAGCTCAAAGAGCCAAGTGCAGGTCAGGATGATTTCTCAGCTACAAAATCCCCAAAAAGGCCCACCTCGCCTCCTCCCCAGCCCCGGAGCGCTTCCCGATCAGGCTCACCTCCTGCAGCAGCAAGGCCTGAACAAGCTACGAGGAGCACAACACGCAGAGGACCGAATTCCTCGCTGCAGCAACAGCGGGCGGTTTTCTGACATCCTGCTCCTGTTTTGCTCAGAGACAGGAGCCATCTTGAGCCCTTTGCAGACTCGTTCCTGGCACTGCGAACGGCGACATCAGAGAAAAGTGAACTCATGAGTAGGGCTGTGACCGTTCCTCTCCCCGCAGCCCAGAGCACATCACTCCTCTCCCTCCTCAACCTAATTCCCTTACCCAAATTACAAATAAAACTCATTTTCTGGGTCCTTCCAGCCATTTCCTCCCACGATTCAATCCCTCGGCTTCCCTTTCCACGCTTCCTCTTTGTCCAACCATTCAAGTTCAAGATCTGACCTAATTAGTTGATTACCAATTCCAGCTGTGGATGCACATTGCTTTGTTGGAGCAGAGCTGTGTTTTAAAGCAGTAATTTCTATCAGACAGGATTCAAAAGGAAGAGGCCTCAAAAGGCCTTCAGCTGAAAGGTGTCC
Organism: Larus michahellis; assembly: GCF_964199755.1. Lineage (NCBI taxonomy): Eukaryota > Metazoa > Chordata > Aves > Charadriiformes > Laridae > Larus > Larus michahellis. The sequence goes on along the minus strand of NC_133914.1, from coordinate 4,578,892 downwards.
AACGGGAATTTTTTAAGAGACGAGTTCAAACAGATTCTGAAAATTGCAGACTGGCTTTCTAACTTTTAAGGCCTGACATTCTGCAGCTTGGAGGGCAGGAAAGTATTTGGGAGGTTTTGCAGCAGGAGCCCAGAGGAGAAAGCGAGTTCGCAATATCCTTTAGCAAGGGCTCGTCTCTGGGTCTGAACGTTGATGTCCTACACACCGCGCTGAGTGCGAGACACTTTAAGGCAGTAAGTGCGCTGTTTCCGACAGCAGAAACATCTCTGAAGATGAGCCAGTAACATGGTGACTCAGGCAGGTGACCTGCCCCACAGCCAAAGCCACCAGGGCTCTGCTTTCTCAGGGCAAGAGGCTATTTAGGAAGAGCTAAAAGGCAAGGATGGGCTCATTTTCCCTACTCAGCTTTCTGCCGCCATCCCCTCGCTCAACTGTAACTCTTGGATTCAGCAGGGACTTTAAGAGGATTTTATCAGTTTTCTCCCCCACCCTGACAAAACACCATTCAGAGAAACTAACTCCATTACAGCACCATTCATCTTTCTTTCCGTGCTTCTCCCTTCCCCAGCGAGCCCCAGGCAGCCGTTCTCATCCCCACCCCAACGTCTGCAGCTTTAGCTCTAAACCAAGCCGGAGGTGGACGCTGCTCCACCGACAGATCCGAGCTCCCATGCCTGGAGGAACCACCATCAGCCCTAACCCAGTGGCCACCACAGCTTAGAGCCGCGTTCCCGGCTGCCCAGTCCCCTTCCCACTCAGGTTTACTGGGACCTCCGTTCTCCAGGAAGCAGCACTGTTAAACAGACAACATCCAGCCCAACCAGGCCACCCTCCACCCACCTCCACAGAGGAGAAAGGTAGAACAAAGCCAGGACAATCCCCCCAAACAAAATGACACCAAGAAAGAACTAGAACAAAGAATTGTTTAATTGCTTAACCCTTTCTCCTCCAGGGACCAGAGAAACAAGTTTTCTGCTCCTTCTAATGAGGGCAGTAAGGCTTGTGTGTTACCTCTACAACCGCAGGGGCAAAGTTTACGAGATGATCATCTTTAGTACTTGAAAAAAAGCGAAAAGCAATGGTCATCGCAACACTAAGAGAATCCTAGAGTCTCCTAACGGAGAGCCCATTGCTAGAATACAAAAATAAAGGAGGCATCCCTGCACATCCCAGGCTAGAAAGAGTTAACCAGAAAGAGCAGGAAGAAGCTTTCCCAAAGAGGGGGTTGAAGTAAACAGCAGAGGTCAATAAAGCAACATCTTCTCCCTACTTCCCCAGCATGTTTTTTTCCTTCACCAATAAATACAAATTCCTCATTAACAAGCGACAAAGCAGGTTATCTGCCCACGACAAGGGGAAAAGGGGCTAGAGGCAGAAAGATATTTTTTTTTTCTCTCCCCTTCTCTCCCATTATTATTTATCTTTTTTTAACCAAAGCAGCCAGTAAAAAAAAAGCAATCCACTGCAGAGGCAGGGAATCTTGTAGCTTTCACACTGCAACTGGCAGGTAAAAGAGCTGCACTGTCTCACAAGGGTAAAAACAACAAAAAATAGCTGCCACAGCAAAAGGTGAATGGGGAAGGAGAGGTCTGTTCTTTTCAGAGCTTTCCATCTCAGTCTCTCAGTTTAAAAATCAAAGTCTGCAGACATTGTCTACTGAAAGCTGAAAAAAAAAAAAAGTTTGAGTGGGAGGAGAAGGGGAAAAAAAAAAAAAACCAACAAAAAAGAGGATGCGTCTAGTAGAAAAGCCTTTAAGCAAAAAAAGAAAAGGCCAGACCATGTCAAAAAGCCACCCAAGTGAGACGAATTTTCAGTTGCCTCTGGGTTTTGAAGAGCGTTGAGTGCCAGAGTACACCTGGGGTGGGGGAGCTTGTACACAGCCAAACAGGTAAACCCAGCAAATAGTCCCATCTGCCAAGCTGGCACTGCAGGAAAACAAGCAAACGTGCCCTCGGCAGCCAAGTGACAATCTGTCCCAGGAGAGCTCTGCTTCAGGAGGAGAAGAGGGAGGGCGAGTCTGCCATCACGGCTCAGCAGAGCACGAGGGTAGCCCATCCTTTCTGGCTGCCGAGGGGCATGCCCCCACAAAAGCGGGGGTCACTAAGGCTCCTTTTCACCCACGCGTGAAAGAGCAGATGGACATCTTTGTCTGAGGGGCAGAGATCGGGTCCCAGCGAGCTCCACTGCGATTGCAAGGGGGGCGCGGGGGATCTCGCTATGCAGGGAACAGTGTCCTTGGAGAGACGCTGCCAGCTCTGAGCCTCTGTGACCTCTCTCCCTCCTGCACAAGGCTCACTCATCTCGTAGAGACTGTTCTGGAAGGGAGAGGAAGCCGGTTACCTTGATCAGCCAGCACTGCGCAGTCTCTCTCATCAACGCCTGGCAGCCAGAAGCAGCCAGCGAAGGAAAGGGAGGCCTCTCATCTTTCCACAGCAGGAACAGGAAGACCAGGGATTGCACCACATGGAAGAACAGCCCTAATGCAGCAGACACACATGCGCACACACTCCCAGACACACATCGCACACCCCTGGGACCAAGGCTAGCATGTTCAGACCTTCCGCGGTAAGAGATACGAGACAGCGCAGAGCAGTTAAGATCTCCAGGGGCTCTTTGGTCTTAGTTGATAGTCCTAGAAAAAAAACCAAACCAACCTCTTCGGATTCGGTTGTTGCACAGCTGTGTAAGATCTATTTGATATTTAGTGTTTGGCAACTGCAAGAGGGGAGAACAGGACTGCATGTTACACGAGAGGGGGAGGAATGGAAGTACAGTGCTGCATTTCTAGGTGTGCTCCTGGCCGTGCAGCCAGAGTCAGTGTGTGGAGAACGGGAAGAGGAAGGAGGGTTCCTGAGAGGACCACGAATCCATCAGATGTTACACCAACAATGAGGCGGAGAAGGCCCACCTTGGCTGAGACAGAGCAGCTGACTGCACAAAAATGCTGCTGTTTAAAAGCTCAAAACATTAGATGCAACATATACGTGGTGGCAGCGTTCTCAGCTCCAACACAGGTGGCACGGAGAGGAGAAGGTGAATACAGCCACACACATTTTGGGCAACGGAGAGAGAAGGTCTGAAAGAGTGCTGTTACCAGCCCCCTTCCTCAGTAGCTTTAGCTACCCGAGTCCTAGGCCTCTGATCAAACCTGCTCCATTGCTGTCACCTTTCTCCACGGGTCCACAGACCACAGAAGAAAGTGTCAGAGCTGGGCAAGCGCATCCTGCCCTGTTGAGCTGCACATACTCAGTGCCTTCACCGATCCATCAACTAAGACATGCCCAGGGACAAGACAGGCAATATCCAGTCCTTAATACAACACAGCCACGTCTGGTGACAACGTGTTAGAGATGGAAGCCAGAAGAAAGATGTTATGGGACAAACCAGGTGTTTCAAGGCCAACAACTCTAAACCAGGGGCCTCTAGACAGGCTGGTAGCACAAAAGCAGAGTCAAGCTTTCAAGACCAAGATCACTGCAGTAAATTCATTCCATAACCCCTGCCCTAGGTTTGTATTTTATTCAGGAATTTAACATCCCCTCTGCAAATGCATGAATGCAGGCAACATCCTCTGTACCAGATCACTCAGCAGCTCCGGGAATAAAATCACCAGCTCACACTGCTTACAGACAATTCAAAGACCCCTGGTTGGGACTAAATTCCACTAAAGGCAAACCCCGGACTGCACTGCCATGCTGCTCAGTAGCGTGATGGGAGGAGGAGGAGGAGGTGGTGGCGATGGTTTAAAGAGACGGCCGCTCCTGCCCCTGCCAGCTTGTCCTACTCTGTGCATAGTGCGAAACAGTGCAGTCATTCATCAGAGAAAGTTCAGGACCAAGGAAACTAGGTTCCCTTTCAGCCAAACAATTAGAGGAAGGAGAGGCAGTTCTGTTTTAGCTGGGCCGGCACTGGACTTGCCCCTCTGAGCTGTCTTCATCATCTGAGCCTCCAGCCCCACCACTGGTCAGTCCTGTAATCCGGTACCCCATGTTCAGCAACATCACCTCCAGCGGGTCTGCATTCATTCGTCTCTGGTTGGCTTGGGAAGCACCTTCCATGTCTACTACCACGCGGCCATTGAGGGTTTCACTCTGCAAGACAAAGAAGGGAGAGGACTCAGCAAGACAGCACCAGGACCAAAGAGGGGCTGTTACCACTGCTGCAACTCTCCAGAGATCCCAGTAGGAAAGACCGGTGTGTGTCACACCTCCTGACAACAAGACGGTCTTTTAGTGCGGGTCTTACCTCTGGCCTAGGGTTCCACAGTCGTACAACTGGGTCAATGCCGCTGGTGGCCAGGAAGCAGTAACTGGGATGAGGCTGGAGACAATTCACGATCGACTCATCTCCCTGCAGCACTCTAACAAGGTTGGTGGTTTCTTTCTCCCAGATGAAGAAGGAGCCGTCATCAGACCCACTGACTATGTACTGTGCATTGCTAGGGTGAGAGGAGCAGAGACTGGAGATCACAGCTCAGAGCCAAAGCTAGTCTCTAGCAGATACGAGAATCTCAGTTGGCGTCTATAATCAGCAGGCTGCCACCCCTCACGCTTAGGGATCCAGATAAAGCTTTCTGTGTTGGTTCCCTCCAGCCCCAGGATTCATGTTTTCAATCCCAAATGGCTTTTCTGAAATGCTAGCCCAACCGGGTCCTCTGTGGATCTGCTACTGAACCTGCTATTCATGCAGCCACACAAGGAGGAAGGTTTCTGTCATCTTTTTCAACCCTGCAAACCATTGTCAGCGTCATTTTATGAACAGTCACACGGGGCTACACGTGAGGCTTTATCCGATGGAAGAGAGCATTCTGCTGTTGCTCACACTCCTGTCCTGCATCCCTATTACGCTCTGCCAACATACCTGCCAAAGAAATTGGCCTCTTTGATGTCTGTGGTAGTGTTACAGTGGCCACAGTATCGGAATTTGTAGTCGTAGCTGCGCTCCCTCAGCACCATCTCATCCTCTGAGATGGAATCCTTGCGGCCTGTGGCTCGCAGTCGGATGGGGCCACCTCCTTTCTTGTCTTCAGCTGGAAGGACAACAGATTTCCCTCATCACAATTCAGGGAGAAACACGTTCTAAGCAAACAGCAGCCTAGGAGATCCCAACCCTTAGCTTTAGAGAAGAGCTAAGGACAATTCCAGTAGGGAGCGGGGCTTAGAGCACAAGCTTCCTTCCAGATTATCTCCTGGGTACATCAGACTACCTTTATCATACTCTCGCTCAAGAGCAAACCAGGACCAGGCGCAAGGAAAGAACAGGCTCAGGCCAGTTTTGGTGCACAGTAACAATCAATCTCTCTCAGAAGTTGGAGCTTTACTTCAGAGGGGCAGTTTAAGGAGAAAAACCCTTGTCCGATCATTAGATTTTAGAATAACCTTGAAGAACCCCACTGAACACTGGCACTCACCGTTATCGCTCTTGGAGAAGAGGGCGGCATTGATGTCCCTGTCTAGTGCATCGCAGGCACTGCTATGTGCTTGTTCTGGGAACTTCCCTTTAAAGTCATCCAGACACTCCAGTGCTTCTGCCACGTACTTGAGTTCAAAGAGACAGCGGGCAAGACGGAAATGGGCCTTCAGGTGGCATGGATTCAAGGATATGGCCTTCAAGCAGTCTCTTAAAGCATCATAATGGTCCCCATCCCTGAAGAAAAGGGAGGTTTGGATTAGATAGCGCAAGCAGAAACAGCTTACATTTTCCACTGCCGTTTCCCAGCCCCCATTTTCCTCCAAAGCTCGCTGTTTCCAGCTCTCTCTCTGCAAGCAGACACCCCACAAGCTCACGTACTAACAGCATTTGCTGTTTCCCAGGGGCACCATCTGACCAAGCCCAGCTTCTCGAATCCACCTCCACACGCGCGCAGGCAGCCCTGTAATGCGACCATGCAGGGAAGCCCAGCAAGTCTTGACCTGCCATTTTAAATCCGCCGGAGCGGGGCTCACTGATAGAACACATTTAGGGAAGTCCTTTGAAGATGGAGGATGCACAAGCCCTCTGGCCAAGCAGACACAAGGCCTCTCCTGGAAGGCGAGCAGGGCCTCGGCAGAGCACGGCAGCTCACGCGTGCCCCTTTGTGGACGCGCAGCGTGGCAGCACGTTTCCCTGTCCACAGTCACAGCCACTTGTAGCCCTCAAGAAGGAGCTACAGAACCACCACGCTTCATAGCCCCGATGGATGCATGCCTAAAGCAGCAGTCTTTTCTCACCTTTATAGGAAAAACCTTGAAGTTTTAGAAATAAGTGGTATAGCAAACTGGTACCACAATGGATATTTATATCCTATTTACAGTTATTGGAGACTACGTTTGATTTCCCTAAGCTCCATGGCTGTGGGAGTTTCTCCTGGAAGCAGGAGAAATGTGACAAGCTTCGCATGCTGGTATTCAGTTCAGACAGAGAGGCTGAGAAGTCAGCCAGGGCCGATACTCCTGGTGTATCAGCATCGAGCCTAAACTCTTCAGACACCCCACAATCTGTCTTAAGAGAGTGCCAAGTCTCCATATGATGGCTAATAATAATAACAACAACATTTCACACCTGTAACCTACGTGCACTGCACCGACCAAAGTAAGGAAGGGGGTGAGTTGCCCTGTACCTCCCACGAGATGACAACTTTCATTTGAGATCACATGGAACCTTTGTCAGGGGGCTCCTGTGTCTCTACTCATTAAAGGGAGCTCCAGGTCTTTGGGTTACAGGCTAAGCAGCGCTTCTTCAGTGCCACAAGAGTGTTCTGCAAACCGTTCAGCCTAATCCTGCCTCCTGTCTAGGTGGATATTGGCCACGTGCTACACCTTACTCGCACACAGAAGCTGGAATGCCTTGTCCACAAGATCCGTGGCAGAGCAGAAGAACCATGGTTCTGGAGGGCTATCTTCGCAGCACCGTGTCTGTGTTAATCTCGGAGGCTGGATGCACAGCATCAGGCCACTTGTATTGAAAGAAAGAGGGAATGCAAGTTACCTGTTACGATGACAGACGGGTGTCTCACATTTTCAGGGCTGACTGGGCTATTAGCTGCTTTGCCACCCTCAAAAATCCTTCAGCCTCAACTACCAGTCTCAGACAGCCCAAAAGAGCGGTGTGAAAATGGACACGTGGAGCTGTAAAGCAGGCACTGACTTCTCCCACTGTTACAGGTTTGACTCAGCTTGTGCAAAAATCCTCTAACTAGAAACCAGCTAAGCACTGTCAACACAGGCTGCTAAAAGCAATCTGCGGAGCGATGCAGTTGGCTCTTATGAGCAAACTTTAACAGGACAGCCCCAGAAGCGCTGCAGAGTACGAGTAGCCTCTGAAGGGAGATGAGCAAGGAGAGGTTAGGAAATTACAGACCTTCCTTTTTTTCTAGATCTCTCTGTTACTCAGAGAACGAGACCAAAGCAAGCCCTGCGGGGTGGCCTACAGCTGGTGCTGCTCCAAACGCCAAGGACACCTTAGAGCCGCACAGTGGTTCAGCGTGGGTCACCGTCCAACGACTTCACCCTCCTCCTCAGTGACATCCCAGCCACCTTCTGCCATACGCCAGTTCCTAGCAGTAAAGTGCCCTGTCTTTTCGGCACCTGAGAAGATAGCGGCTCCGAACTATTTAAATTCTAATCATTGCATGCCACAGAAACCCATGGTGCATATATTTTCACGTCTTCCTGCTACCAAAAACTGTAGCAAAGCACTAGCTGACACACAGAAAGGTTGAGATTTGCCAACATCCTTTGGGAAAAACGTTTCCTATAAGAAAAATGCCATTCATGCGATCAGCCCTCAGCTTCTGCCTTCCATTCCTTAATCGCAAACTATTGTTGTTCTCCCTCTGAACACTGAGGTCTTTTTGAGGCAGTTCCCAAATCTCTCCTATTGCAAAACAGCCAGTAGGCCAGTTACCAACAGTCACAACAACTGCTGGCTGCTCTTTATCTTGGCAAGAAGATGGGAGAATTCATCCTGTGGATTCCAGCAGGGAGAGGAGAAGGATATCCTCACAAAAGCAAATGTAGATGAAGGACCACAGCTATTTTAAATATGTTAATGGCAAGTCATGCTACTCAGTCGCACTCTGCTCAAGGGGACGGATACCAAAATAACTGAGCTGTATCTTGCAGCTGCAGCCCTGGCTATTGGTCAGAGAAGACGTTACCTACTGCAGAGGCTAACAGCGTATTTTGCAACAACCAAGACAGAACCTCCCGCAGATGCCGAGGCACCAGCCGCCACCTCCCCGGATCCCTCGGAGAGGTTTGTTTCCAGTCCGGGAGAGTGTGGGGTAGCTGGGGCAGCACGGGAACCGCCAGGTCACGCGTCTGACTATCTGCAGGACTAGTTGCTTGGCTAAAGCAGCAACCAAAGCAACACCGGGCAGTCCTGCAACAGCCTCATACCATGAGATAGGAAGTTATAAAGCATAGTAACCATTACCTCATCTGTTGACAGCAAATTTAGAGCCGTACTCTAATGCAGATCAGAACTATCCAACGAAACACAAACACCCTTGGAGACACTCATAATGCTGTTACTCAGAAGTGGATTTTTAGTTTCTTTTTAGACAGGAAAGGAACAGAACATTACTCAGCATGCCAGTAGGCAAAAAGATGAGCTACTACCAGCTGTGCTTGCCTGTGCAGGACCTGTGGCTGTTAATTTCCCCGTGTTCTGTGCCAGAGGTGACGCACTTTACTGCTTGATCCAATAACCCCAACCCTGCTCCACGCAGAGGGAGCCCAGGTGCTTCGCAGTGGACAACAAGGACAAGGTGGTTCTCAGAGGTCAGGCACCTGTGACACTAAACTCTTTGATACTCTCTGCTTCCTTACCACTTGCGCTTCATGTAGGCAGCAGCTCTGTTTCCATACAGCATGGCATTGTTGGGGGCTTTCTGGACTGCTTTGCTGTATAGCTGGATGGCTTGAGTCCACAGCTGGCAAGCAAAGGCCTCGTTGGCTTGCTGCTTGATTCTCTCCAGATATGGAGGTAACTCCACTTGGGGACTGAAGGGAAAGAAGAAAGGAGCACAAGTAAGTCTCACATGCTCTGTTAACTCCAGTTAAACGTCTGCAGTGTTTTGTCCTAGCTTAGCAAGTCACAGCAAACCAAAAGTTCCAAAAAAAAAAAAAAAGGCAGAAGAGACCATGTACCTGAAGAACCTGAATTTAGGAGGAAGGTTTCTTTTTGACTATCATTTGTTTGTTTCCATTTTTTCTTTATATACAGACACCCACCTAAAATTGACCAGCGTGTATTTTAAGCATCTAATGCCTCAGACTTCACAAATACATCTTTGCTTTGACTGCATAAAAAAAAAAAAACATTTCCAGTCCTCCTTTAGCAATGTATAACCAAATGCAAATTCAGAAGGAAACCAAGCGTCGGGAAGTTCAGAGGGCTGCCCAAGGCCCATGCTCAGGCAACCCAAAATTCCAGCCACATCTCCGCTGCTGTGGTGGAGGGGCCATCTAGAGGAAACAAGCTGAAAACATTCAACAAAGTGACTTTGGTGGAACCTAGACTACCCATATATGGTATTAAGCAACTGTGCCTTGACTTTTAACCATGTGTCATCAGCTGGAAGAAAAACAGTCAGCAAGATGTGCTTCGAGTCTGCTTCTGCTTCGCCCCAACTGCATTTTGCTCCTAAAGAAAGCAAGCAGCAGGAACCACGGAAGAGGGCTCTCCATCCATTCCTAGCTCACGTGCAGACTGCAGGAGCAATGGCTCCAGTCACTGTCGTAATGCAATTTTGGTCGCTTCAGTTCAGTTTGCAGCAGGCAGGTGCCCAAAAAAATGACAAAGGGAAGCAAGGCTCTTTCGACCTGACAGCCTCTCCCATTTACCAAGACACAGTTCCTGCAGGCCAGGAAGTAACAACCAGTCAGGACAACTCAGAACACGTTGCTTCCCAACCTGAAAAGTCATTTTTTTAGTTTTGTCTGCAGTAATTCATCATAAGAGGGCAAAAATCCTCACGGACAGCATTTCTCCCAGGACGCTCTTGCCTGATCTGACTCCTGCTCATAGCCCGCTTATCAGAAGCGAATACAGCTCCTAGGACAGAGGCTGCTTGACAATGAAGTCAATACACCAAATGGCTTCGCACTTCACACCTTGTTTAGCAGCATCTAACCCTAGCAAGAGGAAGAGGACATGAACAAAGCCGTAGGGCTTTCATGTAGGTAGACTGGTCCCCTTACCTCACATGTGCTCTTCCTTCAGACAAGCGGAAGCCATTGCTGTGGAGATGGATGCCATTCGACACTCCATTGGTAGAGGTTTTTCCATTCTGCACTTCTGAAGGTCAGAAAAAAAAAAAAATAATAAATACAGCCATGCTAAGTACCAATGCAGATTACACAAACCAATATCTGAAGCTTCAGGGTTTTATTTTACAGCAGAACCAAGCCAACGCCACAGCCCCATTCAGAGCAGAAATAAAACTTCCGTGATTCCACGCATCCCCCCTTCTCCAGCCACCTGGATTTGATTTGCCTTCTTACACTTACTATGAAGTCTCTGCAGTACCCTTTGCAATACAATTCTAGAACAGAAAACCAGATACACACAGAACCAAGTATACACACACAAAGAGAGGGCGCTTGAACTGCCTTCAGACCGAGTCTAGGCCATAATCCGAGTATCTGACTGATCACCGGACGCCTGACATTTAAAACTGCAGAAGCATTTAGTAACATTAATAACTTTGTATTTTAGATTCACTCAGATAAAGAATAAGTATCTCAGATAAAGAGCGAAGTTGTTGAACATTTGAAAGAACAAGGGTGAGGAGGGGATCCACTGGAGGAATCCAGCAAAGGAATTCCGGATGCTTTTTTCCTTTCTTTCTTTTCTTACCCTACTGCTCAAAGAGCGCTTACAATCCTGGGAAGGTCACGCAGGCGCATCATCTGCCGTTTCTATAGAAAATATTCAGCTTCAAGCTTTGCAAACTGCATTTATGTTGCAGCTGGAAGTGTTCCTGCGGCCACTTCCCAGCTTGGGAAACCGGGGACACTGCCCAACCAGTCCACCGAACCGCTCGGGGATGTCAGTGTGCAGAGACGTGCACACACACGAAGTTCAACCTTTGCACCGCTACCGCCTTTCCGCAGCCTTTGCCTGAACTTTCTGTGCCCAAGAGGGTGGAGCGTTTGCTGCAACCGCACCGCCGTGAGCCTGTTCAAATGCCGTCCTGCCATTCAAAGCCTGCCCTCACCAGATACCGCAGCACAGATCACCCACATACCTTCGAGACAGAAGAGAAAGGCAGGCAGGGCATAGATTTGCTACCAGGATATGAGTGTTAGATTAAGGCCTAAGGCACGCTGAGTACACAGATCAAACTCTGCCAGAACGCTCGGAGACCAGAGACCGGGCCGAGCAGGGAACACTCCCTGATAAGAGCCAGCCTCTGCCCGGGGAATAATGCTGCAGCCATCATACCGCCTGCAGTATCTGTGTACGAACAGGCCCCGTAAGAAACAGGGCCAGGAATAAAAAGGCTTTTGGATTTACTTACTCATCAAATAAATGCCTTTTTGATTCAACTATCTCATCACCAGAAGGGATATTAGTGCCAGGCCAGATTCTTAGACTAGGGAAGAGATTATTCTGTCTCCTTCCTAATGGGTGTATACGGGGATAATAGATGTATTCTACATTTTACTAATAAGTTTAAAAAAAAAAAAAAAGTAAAAACCATATACCATTTCCATGCCTGTCCAAAAAGTTTTCCCCCTTAGTTGAAGGCAGGATACCAGGACCTCAACCTCTCTATGAAGCCTAATTTATCCTTTGTGCACAGCTTTACACATTCTCCTTAGCTCAGACAGGCAGACACCTCTCAACAGCTCCCTTCTCCCCTCGAGACACACATTTTGTCACTCTGTACAAGAGTTTTAGAACTCAGGGTCTGAAGCGCACTGCAGAAACAGCCCAGCAACAACCATGCCCTGCTTCATTTCCCTTGCTCCTGCCCAGATTGGGCTGCACCCTGAAAAATAGTTGTGTCGTACGTGATCCCACTCTGCCTCCCACTCACTTTCATGACAGCATCATACTTACCCCCTGAAGTATGGCACTTCTTTGGGAGAAGAAAAGTGTATGGTCGCTGTTTGTATGTTAGATCAAACAAATAGACCTGAGGAATGAAGACAGAGAATGAGACAAAAAAAGTGTCAGTGAAATAGAACAGAAATAAAACAGGGCTAGACAGGTACACGGTATCACATTTGTGTTTTGCTGTTGCCAATTTTCTAACCAGGAATCTTGGTTATAGACATGTACACACAGGATGACGGCAGCACCAGTGGCACGTTCCATACCAGTACTGGGTTCAGAAAGAGTAACGCTGAGAAATGAGGTAAGGAAGCCCTCTGCACGCCTACAGAACTTAAAAGATGACCTGACCACAAACTGACCTGTTCAAACCGACCTGTTCAGAAAGCTTCAACTCCAAGATGTTTTAACTACTTAATTAACACAGTGATCGTAAACAAATCAAACATAATTGGCAGAGAAGAGGTGGTACGCTATACCAAGGCAAAAGTCTCTCTAAGCTGAAGCCAGGATTTCCTGAGAAACTTCGAAAGCAGCCCTGTGAAGCCCTAATTTAAAACAGTACTGGTATAGGGACTGACAGCCCCGATCAGACCGACAATTCACCTAACCCAGCACCTTCTCTTAAAGGGAACGAGCACAAGTGTGAGAAAGATCTGTAGAGGACAACCACAGAGTAACCTGCCCACAAGCAAAGTTCCTGCTTAATCCATGCTGATTAATGCTGTCAGGAGGATTTTCTCATTTCACTGATAGGCTTTACAAAAGATCCATGAATATCACCCAGCACTTAAAATTAAAGCAATCAATGTTTCAGGTGAAGGCCTTTGCTTCTCTAAGTTCCTTATTCACTAGATTCTATTACAGAAGCAGTTTGATGTTTCAAGAATGAGTTAGGAAATCTTTTCTAGGTCAGCAAAGGTCAGTTCCAGAACTCTGGGTTTTTTTTCCTCTTTCAGAGAACAAAACGTGAATTGGAAAACCAGAATAGAACGTGGTTCAAGTTTGATCAGTGGTAGCATAACAAATAAATCCCTAATACCAAGCATTTAGTCTGAACGAATCAGAAAGCAGTTTAAAATCAACCATATTACCCACGGAGAAGTTGCTATACCCGTTTTCAAGAACGCCCAATAACGCAGAGTGACCCAACAAACACAACCCAATGTGAAGCTTTCTGCCAAACTTTAGCTGTCGTCTTACCTGCTCCCCTCCCATGTTGACTAAGAGCTCAGTGCCATCAGGACTGAAGGTGACGTACGTGGCCACCAGAACTCTCAGCCGATTGTTGTAGTCTGGAAGCTTCACCGGGAGGTGCCCTGTGGAGAGAAAAGTTTCATATGTATTAGCGTAACCAGTTGTCTTTGTCCTACCCCAGGTGCTCCCTTTCACAAGGGGTCGTTAGGAAAGCAATGCCATGAAGCGCATGCACCTAAGGGATTTTCCATTTCCTACTGCTGTTTATTGAATCCTTCCATCAGCCATCGAAACACCCAGATGCGCGTAGCTGCCTTTTCACAAGTTCTAGGTATCAGTTCCGCAGGGCCATCTCCGTATGAAGAGAAGACCGGATTATGACCAGCTTGCTAACAATGAAGCCTGCAGAACCCAGCAAATCGCAGTTTTAGGGATTCACTGCGCATTTGGCTTCTGCGATTTGTGGCCATCTGCAAACAAATACCACCATCTTCAACCCTCTAATCAGATTGCCTTAATAAAGCCCTTAGCACAACCAAACCAAGGCTCCTAAGTATTCAGCTCACGCGCAGGTTCTTTTGCTTCAGACAGCAGATGTGTTGCATGACCAATTCAGGGGACCTGAGAAATCCTCTAGCGGGACTCATCAGAAGCAAGACTGTCAAAACCGGTCTGCTGAACGTGGTGGTCTAAGATACTTTAAAAAAACCCAAACATTTGGGGGAAAAATAAGATAGTAAACAACAAGCAGTGAAGAAGAATGTCATCTAGGTTGCCCAGATACTGCATCGCTGATTCTTCATCTGCAGGATGAGGATAAAACACTTCTGTGCCAAAAAGATTTTTAACAGCAGCCTGGCTGGGACCAGTTCCAGGAGCCTATAGCACCCAGGTTATCCAATCCTTGGCTTTCCAATAAAAGTGACAAAAAGACATTTACGCTAGACAAGAAGAAGTAAGGCCGGCTCACGACCACACAACACCGCCAAACCAGGGAAAGTGGGCAGGTAACACAAGCCAGAATTCACAGCATTGAAGTTAATAATCTGCAATTTGCAATTCCATGGAACATCCCTGTATCAGGGAAGAACTCTTCCAAGCAGTAGTTTCTTGTGTGACTGGTAGAACTCTGCTTCTTCGGGCATTAACTTAAAGTCCCATCAGTCACCCCCAGCACAGGTCCCAATACCTGCCACGTAGTACTGTGCCGCACCGTCCGGGAGGGGTTTCTGCCGGTCGCAGAACGTGTGTACTCCAGCTGAAGGACTCTGCTTCATGCTTTTTCTAATGAGAAAGAAGAACAGTCTTATAACCACAGCATTCAACTTCTGGAAGCCTGATCTATGCCGACACTTCTTGTTTGCACACAAGGGGAAGGCCTCGTACCTATACAACTGTGCAGTCACAAGCCTGCCTCGCACCACCCCATTGTACTCACGCAGTTCGAAAAGACTCTGGGTGATAGAAAAGACTGAGTAAAACTGCACGGTGAGATGGGCGAGTGCCGGATCATTGCAAGCCCCCTTCCCACCAGAGCCTTGAAGAGATTTCTCATGGAATCACAGAATGGTTTGGGTTGGAAGGGACCTTAAAGCCCATTCAGTGCCACCCCCTGCCCTGGGCAGGGACACCTCCCACCAGCCCAGGTTGCTCCAAGCTTCATCTGGCCCGGCCTTGAACCCCTCCAGGGATGGGGCATTGACAACTTCCCTGGGAAACCTGTTCCAGTGCCTCACCACCCTTACCGTACAGAATTTCTTCCTGATATCCAATCTAAATCTCCCCTCTTTCAGTTTGAGGCCATTACCCTGTGTCCTATCATTAGACTCCCTGATAAACAGTCCCTCCCCATCCTTCCTGTAGGCCCCTTTAGGGACTGGAAGGGGCTCTAAGGTCTCCTTGGAGCCTTCTCTTGTCCAAGCTGAACAACCCCAACTCTCTCAGCCTGTCCTCACAGCAGAGGGGCTCCAGCCCTTTGATCATCTTTATGGCCTCCTCTGGACCCGCTCCAGCAGGTCCGTGTCCTTTTTGTGTTGAGGACTCCAGAGCTGGACGCAGGACTCCAGGTGGGGTCTCCCCAGAACGGAGCAGAGGGGCAGAATCACCTCCCTCAACCTGATGGCCACACTGCTTTTGATGCAGCCCAGGATGTGGTTGGCTTTCTGGGCTGCAAGTGCGCATTGCCTGCTCATGTTGAGCTTCTCGTCTACCAGCACCCCCAAGTCCTTCTCCTCCGGGCTGCTCTCAAGCCATTCTGCACCCAACCTGTATTTGTGCCTGGGATTGCCATGACCCCGGTGCAGGACCTTGCACTTGGCCTGGTTGAACTTCATGAGGGCTCAGAAGACCCAGAAAAAGCAGCTGCCATTACCTGTGGTTGTGGATCATGCGTATGTCGTAGAGCCGCACAAAGGGTCCGCTTGCCCCTACTGCTAAGTAGTTGTTATCTTGGGGGTTGACCGTCAGGCATTTGGCCTCCACCAGCTGCCCGCAGTACTCTGTCAGGTCTATGAGGACTTCGGAACGTTTGCTGTTCTCTCGCAGATCGTACTGTCTGCAAAGGGAAGAAAGAGTCGGGCAACCCACATCACCAGCTAACAGAAGCAGCAAGCGGAGAGAGGTTAGCTTTCCATGGGGACCAAACTGAAGTCCACTCAAAGCAGCATGTTTATACTGCTCAGTAGTGACCTACACTTAATTATCTGTCACCTATGAAGAGATGTTAACAGTCATTTGCGCCATAAACATTAACAGTCATTTGTGCCACGAGTTACTGGAAGCATCTCAGTTCAATATACGCTAGGCCTCAATATCAGGATAACCATTAAAAGCAGCTCTATAACGCGCACAGATTTAATCAAGTTCCAAATTAAACTCCCAGTCATGATCTCACAAACAGTAGCTCGTATGAAAAGTGTACCAGACCCTCAGAGTAACATTACTCATTTAAGAGTCTCAATGACTCTGGAGGGAAATGTCGCTTGGTGTTGTATCTCCCTCCCATTTGACACGGCTGTTTCTTTCTTGCCCTCCCTTTTCAGTGGGGGGAAAACAGAGGAGCTGAGTAAAGTGCATCAGAGGAGTCTTTTCAAGACGAATCCTTCCAGTTTCAGGAAAGGGAAAGATTAGCTTAAGCTCTTTAGTACGGAGGCAGTCTCTCTTCAGATCCGTGCATAGTACACACCAGAGTAGATGCTAATCCAATTAATTTTGGGGCAGAACAACTAGAGTTCTGTACCTGATTAGCCCGTCTTCTGCTGCACTCCAGAAGGTGTTAGGCCACATGGGAGCTGTGGCAATCCGCTTAACTCTGTTGGTGTGATCTCCAAACATGTGGATGGTCTCCTTGACAGTCAAGTCATGGACATGCACCTTGGAATCTGCAGCTCCCGTGATGAGGATCCGATCCCCTGAATGCGGCAAGAACTGCGGGAGAGAGATTTGATTCAAATTTGAGAAGCGCCGAGGCTGGTCACACAGACATCGCCGAGCTGTCGTGATGGGTCACAGAGCAGTTGGCTTTAGGAACGCAGGATGACCCACGTTATTACCTACATCGCACACGTGCCAACGTGCACACTCAAGAGTCACCAACTACAGCAGCACACAAAACGGTCTCTTCGTCACACATCCCAGTGTGCCACAACCACTTCCTTTGACTTTACAGAGGGAATGAGATAAGCCTGGGAACAGGTATTAGATTTAATGCCATTTTTTTACTCAACATTAGAAATATTAAATTATTTCAGGAGGGAAACCACTTGTAGGAGAATGTTTCCCAGCTTCGGTTGCTGATTTTGTCAGCCGTTTATTCCTTCCAATCCCATACCTTGACAGAGAAGATGTTTGCAGTATGTCCTGTGTGCATCGAAAGGAGTTTCTTGTGGTGCAGAGGATCCCAGACAATGGTATGCTGGTCATCAGAGCCAGAGGCCAACAAGCTAAAAGAAAGAGAAGAGAAATATGCAGCATGTATTCTTCTGTTCTAAGCTGTGACCAATTTCTTAGAGTGGTTTGACCACAGACAGCCATTAAGTTAATTCAGCTCTAAAAAGCCTACTTCCTCTCTCTTTTCTCAGCCATGTGTTCTTGTTGCTCCCCACGCGCCAATCCATTCAGCCAGTTCAGGGAGCTAAAGCAGCCAAACATCAACTCCAGAGAAAATAAAGCCAGTGTTTTTCATTGGTTTAGCCCATCGGACCAGCTCACCGCAGATTCAGATGGCACCGGGGAAAACAATAGGAGCATTCGGTCAACAACAAAATGCAGGGCCTCCATTTGCCTTTTTAGCCCGGCTGCATTAACTGCTCCACATCATCCCCGAATCCAAGCCAAGGCATTCATTCCTGGACTTTGGATGTGCCCGAGCAGTCCCGAGCCAGGCCCCATTTAGTGATTCACAAACTGCTTTTTAAGCGTAGGGTGTGGCAGCGGTATTGCAAGGCGGTGTTTGCCTTGTACACCCATCTTCATTCGAAGCAAAAGAATTTGACATCTGCAACCATCAGCTGTTTTAAACTTATTTCCTTGTAGCCAGATCTCTTTCAAGTACGTGAAATTTTCACTGGTAAATAATTCTGAAGAGTATCAGACAGCAGACTTTGGATCTTTTAAGAGGCCTGTCAAGAAATACACGCTCTTCCTTCCATCCAGTAATTTCTCATGCAGATATTCTTTATTCCATTTGGATAACAGAAATGCTCTTATGTTTAGTTTCCCCCTAAAATTGCAGGGAAGGGTAAATGCTCTACCTTCCTCCCTTATATATTTGTCCCCCAGCAGAAGCTTTTAACAGCATGGTGCAGGGGGTGGGGAAATGTCACTACCAGCTGGGCAAATCCTGAAGATCCATTATAATCCATAATACCACTTAAGAGAGGAGAAGCAGCCTTCAATCTCTACTTCTTAGTCTGACCATTTCCCTTCTGAACTCTACCAAAGGGGCATTCCTCATACCATCCAGATATATTTAACAAAATGAAGCTTCTTTTGAAGCGTGAGCTCCACTACAGTTCAAAACTTTGAGCCTGAGCTCCCTTTTGCCGGGAATGAGAAGCAGCTGCTTAGGATAAGATGACCTACGTCCTACTCTTGGCAGAACCTGGGGTTATCCGTTTGTTGATCCCCCAAATCAAGCCACATACTTACTCTCCTTTTTCATTCCATTCGAGACAGTTGACACACCCAGAGTGACCCTGAGGAAAAGAAAAAAAAAAAAAAAAGAAAAAAAAAGAGAAAACAGTATTATACAAACTTCATACTTATCAAACAGAGCTGTTCTAAGACAAGGACACAGCGAGCTCCCCACACATACAACGTGTTCCAATACAAGCAGGTTTTTTCATTCCAACCCTGTGAAAAATAAAAAAAATAAAAAAAAAAAAAACAACCACCCACATGGCAGATAAGCACCTCCAGAAAAGAGAGAGACATGCTCTAGCAGCTGGGGTAGAAAAGGCAAAATGAAACAAATAAAGAAAAATGTAGTGTTGAATAAAATGGCAGTTTAGTCTCAGAGGCTACAGATGAAATCCTGCTGTACACACGGAAAGGTGACTTTGCTTCAAAAGCCCTTGGCTAGGCTGACAAATTACATGTACAGGTTCTCCGGGAACGCAGGGAAAATGCACTTTTGATAACTCTTTTAGAAGCACCTTGCTGCTGGGTGACTGTATCATCCATCTTCATCCAAATTAACTAACAACTGTACCAGGAGAGCACTGAGTAGCGTTTGATAGGGGAGATGCGACTGAAAAGGGGGACAAAAGAATCCTTTCCTCCCCCAAACCAAGACAATCTTACGATCTTCTAAAGCTGTGTCAGACTGCAATACAACAACCTATTTTTTAGGCAACATTACACTCTTCAGCATCAGAGATGAATATCTTGAACAGTTGACAGTTGCCTTTTTCAGGCGCTGCTGTTAGGATTAGCTGATACACACCCGTTAAGGTCTGTCTTGTAGGTGCATTAGGTAATGCAGAAAGCTCCCGCAGGATCTCACTGAGCTATTCCTGGCTCTAATGCAGTTTAGGGGACTAAGTAATCGCTGTCTATCCCATACAAGAGAGAGAACGCCACACACTCCCGCACGCTGTCCTTTCTGCACTAAGTTGTACACGCAGCAGCTCGGTTTGCTCGTTAAAACACCGCTCACTTACCTGCAATTCTGCTTCTAGGCCCAGGCGTCGAATGAATGGATCGGTGACGTGATAGTGTCGTTCGAAGCCCAGCGCACCCCTCTCCTGCACAAAGCAAACAAGCGCCACACTGACTACAGCAGACAAAACGCTCCTTTTGCCCTTCCAAGAGAAGATTTCAGAACTTCACAAATCAAGCAGGGACCTTGCCAGGTATCGGGGTGTCCATAGCACCAAGTACCTGTCCCATAGCAGGGAGACATTATTTGCATCTTCCCCAGGCAGGCAGTTTGTAATCCTTGCCCCTGAATTGGTTTTAAGTGATGTTAATCTGTCAGGCTCCAGCTGGGTAGCCAAGAGAAGGTTTGAGAGGCCCACACTAAGACAGAATAAGTTGCCTACTTTGGGCCAGAAACAGGAGATACAGGAAAAGCTTGGGAATGCCTGTCATTATCCCTTGGTGAGGATTTCAGAAGCAACTCACTCCTGAGGCCGGCAGTCCTAGACCACAGCTGCTCAGGAGAAGTCTGCCGTTACACAGGATCTGTCCTGAAGGACCACCACCACGGGGCAAAGCACTGGGGAACGTAACTGGGCAGCAGCATCCTTTAGAGATGGCTTATTTGATCAGAAATGGAGTAGGGGCATGTAGCTGCAGTACCACAGCACAGCCTGTTCTACAGGGAAGGGAACAGCTGCCACAGAACCGCGGCGGTACAAATGAAGGTGAAGAAAAGCAGGACAGTTGTTTCCCCTGTGATCTCACAGGGTTCACAGATGCGTTAGCAGATGGCTTCAGTGAAAGAAGGCCAACTGCAGAGGCAGGCATGAGGAAAAGGGACTGCAAGTCATATTTTGGATGGAACATCTAATGTCCAAGGAGATTCCTTCCTAGGACCTGATCCAGCCCCGCTCCTGTCCCATGCCATGCTATTGTCAGGCAAAGACAACGTACGCCTTCGTTATCACCATTTATAGATGGGAACCCCTGATGTCAAAAATGGCACTGATGGTACTAGGGACGTGTTAGCAGCCACAGAGCAGACACAAAGAACTAGTACTACATCACAGCTCTGCAGACCAACGTTAAGTAAGGAACTCCACACAACAAAAGCTATTTGAAAACAAAATGGAGACACATATCCATTCAAGGCCAGGCTTTATGAGGCTCTGAGCAATCTGATCTAGTTAAAGATGTCCCTGCTCACTGCAGGGGGGTTGGACTAGATGGCCTTTAGAGGTCCCTTCCAACCCAACACATTCTATGATTCTGGGATATAAGGGGACTGGAGGAAAACCAAAACAAAACCAGGCTTTTTTGTACTAACTTCCATTACAAACTTCAGACCCCTTGACATATTTTTTATGGATAGCACTCCCAAAACACTGCTCGGTCCAGTGGAAGGTGCTGCAGTTATAATTGCCTTGCAATTGCAACCTCAGTGGCTTTGTGAGGTCTGTGCAGTAGGATATTGCTTTTCCTACAAGGAACTGTCAGCCTTAGCAACCTTCCCAAGGTCACACATGAAAGTCTAACAGAGCAGACAGTGTGAAAAAGTCCCAGGCTAACGCTCTAACCACAGAACCATCCCTTCCTTGTTAGAGCAGTAAAATAAATCTTTGCACATGGATTAAATTACAAGCTTATAATACAAAGTTTGCTACCCAACTGCAAAGTGAAGCGAGCGTTCAAGCTCTTCATTCCTTATTCTGGCCACTAACAGACCACTTTCGTGAATGCTGATCACCAGCAAAGCTGCAAATGATTTAAGGCCTCCGAGTCCAAGTAATAATTGCCTATTGTGTCTGCTATGTCTGTCCTTTCACGTTAAGAGATATTTCACAAATTCAGCCATCAGATGACTGATCCGACCACCGAGGAAGTTTTTCCCTACACAAAGGAAGGAACACACCACTCTTTAAAGAAAAGGAGACAGAAAGAGACTGAGACAGAGATCATTAGCTTCACTACAGTCAAAAAACACCTTTGATGGCAAGATCATACGATAAGGACACATAAAGCAGCAGACAGAAAACTCACGAGGGAAGCTAGCTAAGGGTCCTTTATGGTGCCCAAACACAACCAGCCTGATTTCTCTCTTCAACATCGTACTCAAAGGGAACAGACCAGCTGATGTCAAACTATCACGGTGCGCTCCTGCTATGGAGAAGGACTGTATTCCTGTTATGCCATACTTCATCCCAGCTCTTCATTAAGGACAGCGACAGGTCCTATGTGTTTGTTCTCTTAAGCTACTTATACAGTTTATCAATACCTAAAGAGCAGAGATCTTTTCAGAAGTAAAGGCAACAACACGAGTATTTCCCAATCCAGCATGAACACTGATCCTCCATCTCTCCACCCAACACAAGCGACCGCTTGGCTAACACATACCTTGATCTGTCTGTGGATGATGTCTCTGGTAATGTTTGCTTTTGCCATCTTCTTGCAATGGGGCAGACGAAAAGAAGCTATCGGAAGAGCTGCTGTGCATCCAAGCATGCCAACAGAGCAAAGATCCACACCAAGGGCATTTAATTACCTGCAGGACAGGAGAGGGAGGGAACAAAGGCAGGCACACAAACATATTAGGTCATTTATGTACAATATTATGTCATTATTTTTTTTTTTTCTAAAAATAGCAGCGGCTAAGAACTGAAAAGTTTTGTATAAAGGCTCCTTGAAGAAATTCGAGGATGGGAAGGAACAATGTAAGACTGAAGAACACCTGACTTAAGAGGCCATCCTCATTTTAGGGAGAAATCACAACGAGCAGGACTACATCGGCCTAGAAAAGCCACGTTTCTATGCCAACAGAGACCCTGCAAGTCCAGGGTGGCATCCTGTGTCACAGCTTGCCTTTCACCATTCCGTGTCCACTCATGTCCAAGGCCACTTTCCCCAAACTCCACAACCAACAAAGACTTATTATATTGTGAATAAACAAGGCATCGATATTCTTGGCCACCTCTTCTCTCTCATTTACTACATTTGATCATCAGCCAAAAAAAGAAACCAACCCAAAAACAAAACCCAAAAAAGCATTTCCTTAGAAATCACAACAGGTTACACTATCATCTGAACACCCAATTACATTAGCAAGAGAAAACGGGCAATCATTTAAAGCTGTATTTCCAGGAGAAATTAGAGTTTCCCCTCCTACTCTTAATGGAGTTACATACTTAATGCACCAACCTAAATAATTTAAACCCCATAAAATCAGCTACATCTACTAGAAAACATTCAAATTGCAGAGTGATTGTCACAACCCTGCTCCAGACAGGCTGCCTAGCAAAGGACCAGCCAGTCTGTGAGAACTGATGTAATTCACTACATTTACATACCGCAGGCCCTGCGCTGTCCCATTTTGATATTTTCTACAGTTCTCTTAAAAAATAAATAAAATAAAACATTAAACATCCATTTTGTCCTACATAACCCAACAGTTTTAAATTCTCTTTTCAAAGCATTCACAAGCAGAACAAGCCAAAATTTTCAAGCGAGTCCCCTTTTGAATGAGGAAATGCTGATTCATTGAAACAAGAACATTTTGCAGAAACGCAGCAACAAATAACGCCGTTGAGGTCAGGGCAGAAGCTCTGACAAACCCTGCCTGATTCTCTGCCGGTTCATCTCTCAGGCTGCTGCAAAGCGAGGATTTCTACCTTCAGCGACTTCGGGGTCGCACAGGAGCTTCCACTGCATGGGCAAAACCATGAGGCTCCTGCACCCCAGGATCCCCAAAGCCCTGGGCTTCGGCTTCAACCTGCTTTCAAAAAATTGTTAGCGTCCCCATGGGTAGGAAGTACCAAGAATTTATGTTTCCTCACAGAAAGCAGAGTCTGGACAAAGTGGAAGTTTGGATTGCTTTCCTAACGCAGCTGGCTCCTCTACGCAGCTCCGCGGTGAGCACAGCAACGTCATTAGACCTACAAATAGGTAGCAAAGCCATACAGACAGACCGAAAATTGGATTTTCTTGCAGCAGAAAAGCAGGATTTTTAGGGTAGTCATGGCATGTCTACGATACAACACAGAGAGAAAAGGCCCAGTAGTTTGTAGGTCTCTGAAGATGAACGTCCCTACTGCAGACAGCAGAAGACAAGCAGCCCTCCCGGTTTGTATTTCAGTCTTATTTTGTATTTACGATGAGAAAAAAATTGATAAAACTCCCACAGCGAGAGCGCAGGCCTTGAACGCGAGTCAGGACGATGGGAGGACTTTGCACGGCAAACCTGCTCCCAGTCCGTGCCCAGCGAGGACTAACGAGGCCGTACTTTCCCCGGGACCAGTTCACAGCCCAGATGTACCCATACCAGCCCAAATCACCACCGTCCAAGCCCAGTTTCTGCAGCTGATGTGACCGGTAAGCCAACGTCCTCTGCCACACGCCTCAAGTTCAGCGTGACAGAAGAAGCTCAACTCACCCCCCAACGTTGGAGCAATCAGCTGAGATTTTTTGGACCCCACCATCTGTTCTAGTGCATAAATTGGGGCTTCCCTAGAACCCACTGGCCAGCCTGAAACTGAGCTAGCGTGTACATATTTGTCCATCGTGTATATATTTTTTAATCCACATTCCTTTTACTCCAGAACTAGCATGGGGGAAGCTAGCACGCATGCCCAGGAAGACACCTCATGTTTTAAGCATCTTTAAACCTCATTTACTCACGTGTTAAGTAATAGTTGCTTCACTCTCAGGCTTAATAGCAAGAGGCAGCACTGTGACTGCATTCCATCATCAATATTTCACACTAATTCTCGTAGTAGGATGATTTAGCTATCGGATTTTGATACCTAACCTCTGGCTTTCCACATGAGCTTAGCATAGGTATTGTTTTGCCTGTTTATGGAGACAGCGTCTCTAAGCAGACAACAACAACTGCCCTTACGAGCAGCTCACAGGCATGGGATGGAGAGGAAGCAGGAACCTGCAGCAAAGCGCCTCGGCACAAGGGCAGGTGGATCCTGCTGACTCTGCAGCTCAGAGGTAAACACGGGAAACCAGGACAGACCCATCGCCCCTGGTGCCCAAGGCCAGCTCGACATAAACGTGCCAGCTGGGCTAATAAGCTACGTTGCGGAAGACATTGTGCCATAAGGAGGTGGTTTCCAGACACGCTTTTCTGCTAAGCTCTGCAAGAGAGAGAAGAGGGCTGCTGACTCAAAAAGCAGCTTCAAGTTTGGATAGACTAAACGTGCAGGGATGAATGGTATCTGTGATCTCTCTCTTCCAGTTTCTCCAGACACCCTTTCCAGCTAACAAGCCTCCACCTGCCCTTCTCCTAGGCTGGATCCCCACAGACTGGCCTCCTTTAACCAAACCCTCTGGGATACACAAGTGTTTTCTCCATCCGTAGCTGCAACAGGGCAGAGAGGCCTTCCACCGCTCTGCAACGCCTCAGCAGCTCACCCCGCAGGCAAGGGACGCTGGTACTCACTGTACAAAACCCAAGATCTTCTCACCTCTAAGATTATATCCCGAGGCTCCCTTCCTCCTCCTCCTCCTCCTCCGTCTAGCCCTACGAAACACACCAGCCACCCGACCTCGCACTGCACTTTTCTGCAGGAACCTGTGACCAGTGACTGATGACAGTTAAACACTTTTTCCAGAGAAGTGAATAATCCATTAACCCAAAGTACATCATAAAGAGAGACGAGGGACAATATTCCAGCAGATCTCAATGCCTCGGCCTTGTCTGCAGCTTTCCACTCCTCTTACTGCTTCCCTACAACGTTCCCAGACTCTCTCCGCAATCCCCCCTCTCCAAGCGGCATCTGGCTAACCCTTCCTCTTCCCTGCCAGGCAGGGACTGTTCGTCTTCCTCTTTAAAAGCAGTTTAGTTTTCTTTTCATCTTAGGACCCCAGAGAGGCCTAATGCCATGCCAGAGCCAAGCAGGCAGTCACACCCAGACTGACAAATGCCCCACTGCTCTCTTAAGATCCCTGGAAGTATTTTTGTCAGATTTCCTTACCTCTAGTCACAGCTATTTTCTAAACAGCTCCTTTTTATGCAACTCCTATCTAGCAAGAAACGGCACCAAATGACCTGAAGGACACACATGGAGAATACACGTTCATGGAAAGACAGATCTCTCATACTCTACAGACATAAATAACCCACACCAAGAAGCCAGTTTACTGCTAAATAAGTTGCTTCAAAACCACTAATATACTATAAATCCACTCTTTGACTGTACAAATAGGATGCTCAGAGGGAACGAACATCCAGCCCCTCCCCAAAACCTACCAGTCCTTAAGAGAAACTCAAATTCTCTTGCTCTCCAATGAAGTCTCCTCTGCCACGGCATTTTACACCTTTCTGGAACTCTGAAACACACACTGGCCAAGGGAGTGCTGCAATACACAGGAGCTTACTATCTCTGTGAGTGTTTTTAGGATTACAGGTGTGTTGTGGAGCTTCCCAACACTCCGGACAGGTCACTGTCAGCTGCAGTAACTCAGAGGTGTTCTCAACAGAGCATCGTTCATCAGGGTCTCAAAAGAGATCAACACATCTTACCTTTATTTCTTAAAAGACACAGGTCAAGAAAATCATCCATTAAATCAGCCCTTTGGTTGACAAAATGGAATAAGCCAGAGTTTAAAACAAAACATCCAATGCAAAACTGACTTTAAAAATACTAATACCAGCACCCAAGGCTATGCTAGCAAATTGTTCAGTGTCTAGTATACCTGAGATGCTGATGCATACTTTTGAGCATTTGATCATTAAAAAAAAAAAAAAAGGACAAGCTTGGAAAAAAATGGTCAAACAGGAATGCATGAGCCTAAGGTGTCTCTCTTGCCTAGACAGGGCTTGGTTTGGCGACTGAATACTGTAAAACGCTTAAAGGTCTCCCAGAATACGCATGCATACTTGGCCAAGAAGACTCTTTCTTGCTTTCACGATGTCATTTTTTGTTGCTCAACAGGCACTGAAAGGGCTTTGGCAACCTTAAATTATCGTGGAATCACAGAAAACGCATTAAGAAGTTCTAAATTCTCATTCCAGTTCAGACTTTGTCCATTAGCCGCAATGGTCGCAATCCCAGACTCTCATTCGCCATGAACGTGATAGTTACCTAGTTCTCGAGTTAAAATGTGTAGAGCGCCTACTATGAAACAGAAGATTATATCGACCACACCATTGTACGTGTAGATCAACAGTCTCCAATTACGTTAGAAATTGACCCTGACATAAAGCATAAAACCGCCTAAGATTTGTAGGTCTCCTGGAAAATATATACAATCAGAGAAGAATAAATGGTGCTTCCAATTTTTTAGACACGTAAAGACTTCCAATTATGGATCCCCTTCAAAGGGT
The DNA here is from genome assembly GCF_964199755.1 of Larus michahellis. NCBI lineage: Eukaryota > Metazoa > Chordata > Aves > Charadriiformes > Laridae > Larus > Larus michahellis. Next base: position 4,552,182 of record NC_133914.1, on the reverse strand, counting down.
CTGTCCATTTGTTACCACTCAAGGCATGTAAATTGGTATAGGATGTTTCCCTTTCAGCAAAACCTCTGGTTTTTTGTTTCTGCAAAACCATGTTCTGTTCGCTTTTAGCTACATTGTTTCCTAAACCCTTCATGCAGTTCTCTGGCTTTTAATTAAACCTATACAACCAACTTAAGTCCCAGCAACAAGGAACAATTTCAGGTAAATCTGCACTATTGCTACCAGCGATGACCCCCACAAGCAGCTTCACTTTGGCCACACCTAAGAGATCATCGTGACCTTTTTTGGTCACTTATTAGATGATACTGGAGCACGTTTCTCCCTCAACCTTCAAAAGCGTCTCTGCGCTCAATTCTGCGCAAGGACAACCTTCCCTCGTCCATCGCTGTTCCAAACCTGCATGGAATACCCCAGACAGGACTAAAAACCTGGGACGCAGTTAAAGACATCGCCTCATCCACAGTGACGGACTCTTCTCAAACTACCCCCTGAAGCATAAAGAGGACCATCCCACCTGCAGTTTGCTGCAGTTCACTCGTGGACTCTTCTGCTCCTGCAACATAAAAGCTCCAGAGGCAGAAAAAGAACTTTCGCAACACTTGGCCTTTAAATCTGCAGTCAAAAATTAACAAGCCACAGATTTCTGCAGGCTGTGGGCTCAAAATCTGCGAGGCTGTATTTACACTGACAGTATCTTAAGACCCCCGTAAGCTCCTGGAAAAGTATGCTTTCAAAGGGTGCTTTGGGGTATGGGGAGTAACAAAATTCTCTGGCTTTCCCCAGCTGGCTATTCTAATTTTCCTGAAACACTTGCTCTAAGTCCAGAAAGAAAGGCTCGACATCGATAATGCAAACAATACAGTCACTTTAATAGTGAAGGGTCCCAACGCAGCTAGGATTTGGGGGGTTGCTCTTTTGCTTGAACGTGTTTTCCCCGCACAGAATCTCCTACACACACACCCCTACTTCACCGACACACGCAGCAACGCACTGACGCAGAGAAGTGCCCTGCAGATATGGGCTTCAAAGTTCAAACCCGGGGACCACCACCCTTCAGAAAAAGCTCCGTCAACCCTAAGAAACTCCACAAAGCAGCCAGACCCATTCTTAAATCCGCAATCTTAAATAAGCAATCCACTTCCTAACTGTTTGGATGTTCCCAAGTTTCTCAGTCTCCAAACTCAAGGTCATTGAAGAAAAGCAGCACTCTGCACACTACAAACCTTGCGGATACGCGATGCATCCCAAAGGAAGATTCCTATGACCCTTCCCTTAAGCATCTATAAATTACTTCACCCATCCAAATACCACCCAGGACCCAACTCAGCAGACTTGTTTAGCCTCACAACTTATTTTCCCTATCCTCTTTACCTTGACTTTCCAAGAGGTCACAGATCAAATTAAAATATATATATATAGATAGGTAGATTTATATTTTTTTTTTAACAAACTTAGAGAAACAAGAGGAAATGACCTGGTTAGCAGCAGACACCTCATATAAAGAAGGGCTGAAGGAGTTGCCAGGAGCAGGACAGATGGCTCAGAACACAGAACCAGCCAACAACAGAAGAAGTAGTTGCTCACAACAGAGGTGGACAGGAGAAGAGGTAGAATCTGAGACCTGACAGACCCAGCACAAGAGCGTCAGGGAAACTTTGATATGCCCAGAGACGCTGGGCCACATGGCGGTTAGAGCTCAGGCAGCGGCCCTCTAAGCTGGCATCCTACCTCTACCTTTCATCCTCCAGCTGACGCAGCCATCCACAGGAAAAAAAGGAAGATGCTAGACCTCAGCCCAGCACAAGTGACAACCCGATGCCAAGACGCACATGGCCCAGCAGCTCCAGGAAGGAGTTCAACCAGCAGACGCTGACAGAGAAGGGAAGGCTGATCTCTCTAAGGAAAGGGGCTGCAGGACACCCACCAGGGCAGTGGAGAGTTTCATGTGAAGGCTTTAGTGAGGGAAGGGTGAGCAGGGAAGAGTCAGCCTTTAGGAAAGGGGAGAAGAAAGTGAGGAGAAGGCAGTGCCAGCTGCAGGTGGGGGAAAGAGAAGTCAAAAGGCAGGGGCTGAACCTGGCAGGGGGGCAGGTACCAGCCAGGGAATACAGGTATGGACAGGGCTGGGCAGAAAGAGGTGCTTGGTAAGAGAGGGAGGGCAAGGAGAAGGGTTGGGGAAAATGGGAATGAGGGACTGGGACAGGGGGGATGGATAAAGGAGGGATTCTTAAGAGGGATGAGGTCAGGCTCTTGGCAAAGCAGGGGGGGAGCCCGGCAGGGAGATGGGGGGGGAAGCACATGGCAGGGCCTGGGGTGGGGGTAACAGGAAAGAGGGGGAAACCTGGCAGGGGGAGACCTGACAGGAACGAGGGGGAGAGCAAGGGGTGTGGGGAGAAAAACTGACAAGAAAGGGAGGTAAGGGGCAGGGTGGGGAGGAGGACAGCTGACAGGGAAGGGCTGGGGGGGGATAGCTGAGAAGGAAGGGGTACGGGGGGGAACAGCTGACAGGGAAGGGGTACGGGGGGGAACAGCTGACAGGGAAGGGGTATGGGGGGGAGACAGCTGAGAAGGAAGGGGTATGGGGGGGAGACAGCTGAGAAGGAAGGGGTACAGGAGGGGGACAGCTGATAGGGAAGGGGTATGGGGGGGAGAGCTGAGAAGGAAGGGGTATGAGGAGGGATAGCTGACAGGGAAGGGGGGCGGGGGGGGAGACAGCTAACAGGGAAGGGGTACGGGGGGGATAGCTGACAGGGAGGAGGGGCTGCGGAGGCGGCGGGTCCGGACGGGCCCGTTACCTGTCAGGCCTCCCGGGTGCGGACGCAGCGGGCGCTGGAAGTTGCGAGGCTCCATCCATGCGAGGTGGGGAGGGAGAGCGGACCAAGAAGAACGGTACCGAGGAGGGGGGGGGGGCCGCTGAAGAACCAAAAGGCCTTCGCAGGCGGCAAGCACCGTCCCCGGGCCGCGGGCAGGGCCCTCAGGCGCGGCCCGGCCTAGGCCCCGGCCGTGCCCCCCCGCCCCCTCCCCTGTTTACCCCCTCCAGCTGTCCGGGGCTCAGCAGCACCCCCCGCCGCCGCTCGCCCCGCGCAGCCTCTGCGCATGCGCCACGCCAACTGCGCCACCACCCCCTTCGCACCCGCCGCCACCCCGGCCCCGCGCAAACGGCGTAAGTCGCTTTCCAGAATACTTCCCCCTGCCGGCCGCCACCACCCCGTGATTGACAGCTCACCGAGTCAACGGGAGAGGGAGGAGCGCTTCGTGGGGGAGTTTCGGCCAATCGGCGCGGAGGGGGAGGCGGGAGCGCGGCGCCGCGAAGGGAATGTTGGGAGGTGTAGTCGGCGGAGGGAGCGATGGCTGCATGCCTTGGGGGCCTCGGCCCGCGGCGATGGCGCCTCAGGGCCCGGCCATATCCCTCTGCCCCTCCCGCCAGGCCTTTCTGCCGCTCCCCTTCTTCCTTACCCCTTACCCCAACTCGGGGGCTGCTTAAAGCCAGCCCTCGCTGGGCCCTGATCCCCTCAGTGCACAGGCCGTAGTGGGGCCTAGGCCTCAGCTGCCTCACACACCGGCCCTCAAACACGGGCTCGGTGGGGGCCTTGGGCTTCCTGGCTCCTTTCTCCTGGCCCTGCGGCCGGCAGCCATCCTGCACAGCTCACCCTGCCGCAGAGGAGGCCACCAGGACGGTGCCTCCGCAGGCAGCTCATGGCGTGACCTCCCCACAGGCAGCAGGTTGTGACTGGCTCCCGGCGCAAAAACTCATCCCTGCCCGCCAGTGGTTGATCTTTCCACCAGCAATTCGTAGAAGTGAACTGCAAGGCTCCCCCAGGCAGCACAAAGTTAAGGGTTGGGTTGTTTTGTGTTTTTTTTTTTTTGGGGGGGGGGGGGAATAACTCTGTGGAAAGAGCCAGGAGGTGGCAGTGTTTGCAAAAACCTTCCTTTTGCCTTGTCCTTCCAGCCGCCGCTGGCCCTGGGGATGCTGCCAAAAGACCTTGGGGCGAAGGCAAGGCTGGCATCTCCGCTAGGCCTAATTATCTGAACGCACCCTCCCAAAAAGGGGTATGTGTGTGTAAAATAAATCAAAAGTTATGAATTCATCTCTAATTTATCTCCACAATTAAACACGCCGAAGTCTATTAATAAAGTGTAATGAATAGTTTAAATTTTCATTTAGAACTTAATTCCATGGCTCCTAGATAATCCCAGCTGCACAACAGAAGAAAATTGCTACTTGCCTATTCTGTGTGAACAGAAGGAGGAAAAAGCCCCTTAAATCAGACGTTACATGGAAGTGTGAGGACTCTCCCGTACACCTCCAGACCCATAAATGACAGACCAACCATTAGCTCTAATGATTTGTCTTCATCTCATAACCCATTAACTTATTCAGCTGTTGTCAAAGTTCTTGGCAGAAGATAATTGTTAATTGTTGCCTCTGCATCTGTCCAGACTCTTTTAATTAAACAAATAATAATCAGGATCCATCACTATCATCCTTACAACAGGGTTTTATCTTCTTTTCTCAGATGCCATCCTCATGGGGATCTAAAGCTCTACGCAGAAATCAGGCAGGCTTCAGATGCCCTTGACATGGAAGTTTTACTTGCTGACGGAGAGAAAATTGGGGCACAGGAGCTTGATTTTTTTTCCACACTAGTGACGGAGAGACATAACAGCGGCTGAAGCCGAGGAGGAGCGGGGCTACTTGCTGGTCCTGACTGTCCGAGCTGAAGTTTCCCGCTGCAGTCTCAAAGGGAACTGGAGGCATCTTGGGGAATGTAAACAAGGCGTTCTCCTGCCAGCGCCCGACCTCCTGCAGTATAAACACCTCCTTGGAGGGTATCCTCGCGACAACAGAGCTGCGGGGTTTTCAGGCCATAGAAAGGTACAGGGAGCAAGGAATAAAGCTGCCTGAGAGCTGGACTTGCTCTTCTTACAATAGTTGAGGGAAAACAATCTAAGTCATACAGAAGGCGTTTTTTTAATGGTTTCAGTAAATACCTGTCTCTTATTCTGTCTTCAATCTATGCTGTGTGCACAAAAAAAAAAGAAAATTCAGTGTAAAACCTTAGAAAACTAAGGAGAAATTTAAATTTTACACCCTGGGCCATAGTTAGGAAGCCACAACACATAGGCTCGTAGCCGTAGACCTTAGTCTGTGAGAGAGAAGCAACACGGTTTGTCCTGCAGACACCTGGCCAGCGAGCGCTGGAGCTGGACTGGGTTTTGTTTGCAGGTTGAAATGGTTAGGCTAGAGCTGTTGCAATAAAATTTAGAGTCATGCATCCTTTACTTTCCACTTCCCTGTGCTGTTTATTGGGGCAGATCAGAGAAAAAAAAATCCTTTGAGTGGGAGAGAAAGCCTGACCGGCACCCTCTTTGCTCAGGCAATTGTTGCAAGCGGGGATGGAGGAACAGAGGCAAGTTGTAAACAGAGAGAGACATAGCGGTCCTGAGTTCATCTTTAGCACATAAATGCAGAGGATGAGAAAGAAAGAGATGTGTCTAATATAAAAATGGACTATAAATGGATAGAAACATTCTTGTAGCCAGCATGGGCTGCAGCCAGGATGTACAAGGTCTGCACTCCTGGTTTCTTTGAGCAAATCTGCTGCCAATTCCTTGCATGACTTCAGAAAACGCTTCCCTTTTGGCGTTTACCTGGGTTCGCCTCCCTGTGCGAGGTAAATGGTGTTTACCTTTTGACAATTAACATCCGTTGAAAAATATTTAGCCCCTGTGATCAAAGCTACTATAGAATAGCAAAGCTTCGCGGAAGATTCTCTCAATGTGAGGGCTGAGTTCTGCATGATTTACATGTGAACACAACTCTGGGCATTCGCTGGGTACTGTATTAGCGTGTTATGGAGCTCCGTGCACTCACGTGGCCCGGAGGAGTGGGGGAAACGCTGGTGCCTGGGTGCGAGAAGGTGCCCGGGTGCGTGTCTGCTCAAAGGCAGGAGGTGTGAAGCATTTCCAGTAGCCAAGGAAGACAATTATGAACTTAGGTATATACACAGCATCTGATTTTGCTCTCCAAGATAGAGCAGGATAAGCTCTGGTGTATTATAACTCCTGTAATTTGCTTGATGGGACATTTTTAAAGCTCCCTCTGCCTGTTCATGCGGTTGTATTGCTCTCCCTTTGCAGACTAAGAAGCTTAATCCTAATTACGCTCCCTCCCGGTGCGAGGATGGTGCAAGTTCTAAGAATCACCGCCAACGCCTCAGCTGGGCCATGAAAAGCTGGAGGAGGCCGGACTACCCTCCTACCACAGGGGACACAAATAACCGGAAAAAGCCCCAAGGCAGCTCAAGCCCCAAGGCCCTGATGGGGATACTGGCCACTGTCAGAGCGCTGCAGTGCTGATGGATTCACTCGGGAACACAGAGTTAATTGGATGTCTCCAGGGTTCCGTGAAGCAGGAATATCTTTCCACTTTGTCAAGAATTTGCAGCGACCAAAATCCTTCACGGAATTCAACAGGTCAAAAGGCCCTTGGCCAGCCAGTATCATTCAGCCAAGCAGGTTGGGAACGTTCGTTACCAAAGAAGCAAGAAGTTAATTTGCTGCTGCGTCCCCCATTGGCAAACGTACGCTAGCCAGGTACCAGACGGTCCAGAGCTACCCACCACGGCTGCCGATCGATCCAGGCAGGAGGAGGTGGAAAAATCTGACCCAGTTATTTCACGGGAGCGTTGTACTGGTTTTAGCTTCTAGGAAGCGTTTCTGAAAGAAAACGAGCCCCAGTGTTTTCTCCTGAACAAGTCCCTCGTTGTCTGCGGTGCTGCCAGCGCACGCTCCTGCTTCAACCGAAACGCGTCCGAACTGCTGTCGTCTAGAACCAGGCTTCTCACCCAGATACGACGAAGCCCTTTCAAAACGTGAAACGCTCACGAGTTCTTGCTTAATTGCTAAAACAGGTTAATTTGACTATCCAGAACATAACCAAGCGGAAGAGAGGAATTGACACACCTCGCTGGTTCCTGCTCCGGCTGATGATTCACTTTAATTGATGGGTCACGTTTGTTGTTGATGATTTCCACCAAGCAGCTGCAGCAAGGCTGCAGTGCTCCCCTCCTGTCTGCCGGGAAGGTGAAGGGCAGCCTTCCCCGAGCGCATCCGATGGCCGGCGCTTTGGGAGTTGATGCCGTCTTAAAACAAGAATGTAACCGGCGCCAACCAGCAAGCGTTAACCTTCAAAGCTCGAGTTTTAGCGGCCATGCATCATGGCAAGGGCCCATGCCTTCCCCACACCGAGTGCCCCCAAGGATTAGGGACTGCGTCTTTACGAAAACACCCATTTGCCCCTCAAGTTTAGCTAATAAATCGGTTCAAAACTCCCACCGGTTTTGATGGCTGCAGTCACACACACACGTGACGCTCGGGAAAGTCGGTAGCAGAGCCAAGAAATCAGGGCAGCTGAGCCCAGTCGCAGGGTGACAAGCAACTCCCCCTACACAACTCCAGTGGTTTTATTAGAGCCTTATCAGATTTCCCGGTGACTCAGACTATGCTGGTGACCGGGGCGAAGGGCACGGCTGTACCAGCGAGCACAGATGGGGTTACAGCGCCATGGTGGGCCAGAATAGCAGCCTTCCCCGCTCTGGAAATCCCACCGCCCCAGAGCTCTCCCCGGAGCGGTGCCTCCGTGCTGAGGCCGAGCCGGCCGTGGCTGTGTCCCCCCCACCCCACAAGCAGCCAACACGGAGGAGGCAGGTGGCTTCTCTGCTCTCCCCGCCGGGCCCAGGGTGCTCTGCTGGCCCCGCAAGCCCCCGTTGTCCCCCTGCAGGGTGCCTGGGCCGTGCACCCGCAGTCTTCCTGCCACCCCCACGCTGCTGGGCATGGTGTAGTGTTGCGTCACCCCACTGCACCCCCCCCGCCAGCAGCAGGCACCCTCCAGGACAGTCTCCAAAACCCATTTCCCTCCTTTTCTTTTGTGCCCTCCTGCCCTTGAATTAGGGCTCCTTTGACTCCTTGCACCCCCCGCACCCCCCCCACCTCTGTGCACCCCTCCTTGCACTTGCCCCCCCCGTGCCTCTGTGTCCAACCTTGCAGCCCTGCCTCTACGCACCTCCCCTTTGCATTGCCCCCCCTTGACTCCTTGCACCCCGCCTTTCACTGCACCCCCCTCTGAGGCTCACACCCCCTCTTCAGCCGGATCCCACCTTGCCTTAGCACCCTCCCATATCTCTGCTCCCCCCTTTGCGCCACACCCCACTTTACACTGGCACCCCCTTTGCCATAGCACCTGCCTGGCCTTGTTCCTTCCTCCCCTCTTTGCGCCCCTCCTTGCATCGCACCCCCCCCCCCGCACCCCTTTTGCCCTGCACCCCCTTTTGCATGTGCACCCCCAGCTCCCACGCTCCCCTTTTCCTGCCCGCCCCCCTCTGCAGCAGCACCCGGCTTTGCAGGGCACCCCATCTTCCACTAGCACCCCCCTGCTCCCGTGCTCCCCCCATTGCACCTCCCCTCCCCACACTCCCTCTGCCTTGCACCCCTCTTGCACTAGCACCCCCAGTTTCCCCCGCCCCCACCAGCAGCCCGCAGCTCTGCAGGGCACCCCGTTTTCCACTAGCACCCCCCACTCCTGTTCTCCCCCCTTTGCCCCCCCACTTCCTGCACCCCCAGCCCACCCCAAGTACCCCATCCTCCCCGCATCCCCAGCCCCCCCCAGCTCCCCAGACCCCCCCCATCCTCCCCAGCCCTCCTCATCCTCCCCGGCCTCCCCCCACCCCGCACCCCCAGACCCCCCCCAGCTCCCCAGAGTCCCCCCAGCTCCCCCCATCCTCTCCAACCTGCCCCTTCCCCGCACCCCCAGACCGCCCCCCAGCTCTGGCTTCTTTTTGGCCAGAAAACTGCTTGGCCCCTTTTCATGCAACACCCCCCCATCCTCTCCGCCCCCCCCCGCACCCACAGATCCCCTCCCAGCTCCTCCCATCCTCCCCAGCTCTCCCCATCCTCTCCAGCCCCCCCCAGCTCCCCAGACCCCCCCATCCTCCCTGGCCGCCCCCTTCCCGCACCCCCAGACTCCCCCCCAGCTCCCCCCATCCTCAGCAGCTCCCCCCCTTCCCCGCACTGCCAGACCCCCCCCAGCTCCCCAGACCCCCCCATCCTCTCTGCCCCCCCTTCCCGCACCCCCAGATCCCCCCCCAGATCCTGTCCAGCCCCCCCCTTCCCCGCACCACCAGATCCCCCCTACTCCCCGCACCCCCAGACCCCCCCATCCCCCCCATCCTCCCCAGACCCCCCAACCTCCCTGGCCGCCCCCTTCCCGCACCCCCAGACTCCCCCCCAGCTCCCCCTATCCTCCCCAGCTCCCCCCTTCCCCGCACCCCCAGACCCCCCACCCCAGCTCCCCAGACCCCCCCATCCTCCCGGCCCCCCCTTCCCGCACCCCCAGACCCCCCCCAGCTCCCCCCATCCTGTCCAGCCCCCCCTTCCCCGCACCACCAGATCCCCCCTACTCCCCGCACCCCCAGACCCCCCCCCAGCTCCCCCCATCCTCTCCGCCCCCCAGACCCCCCCCAGCTCCCCAGCCCCCTCCATCCTCCCTGCCCCCCCATCCCCGCACCCCCAGCTCCCCCCTCCCTCCCCATTCTCCCGCCCCCCCCCCCGTCCCCACCGCCCTCCTCCCGCCGCCGCCGCCGCCGCCGGCGCTGCCTCCGCCCCTGCCTCCTCCCCGGGGCCGCCCCGGCCGCTGGGTGGGATGAGCCCCGGCGCCGCGGCCGCCCCAGCAGCGCTCCGGCTGTCGGCGGGGCGGCTCCTGCCCCACGCCGCCGGCGGGCCCCCGCCGCCCGCCCGAGCCCCCCGCCGCCCCCCCAACCCCCGCTCCCTTCTCCTCCGCCGCCATGGGCGCCGCGGCCCTGCGCGCCCTGCCCTGGGCCCTGCTGCTGCTGGGGCCGCTGCTGCCCGGCCAGGGCTTGCAGGCCATGCTGGCCTCCGAGCCCCCCCAGGGAGAACCGGCCCCGCTGCCGGAGATGGGGGGTTTCACCCCCGCGCCCCCCCCCTCCGCCCAGGAGATCCAACCGCTGAACAAGCAGCCGGCCAACGGCTCGGGCGAGGGGCACGCCAAGCCCCGCAAAGCCTTCCCGGTCCTGGGCATCGACTACGAGCACGTCCGCATCCCCTTCGAGATCTCCCTCTGGATCCTGCTGGCCTGTCTCATGAAGCTGGGTAGGTCGGCGGCGGCGCGGCGGGGGTCCCGGGGAAGGCAGGCAAGGAGGGACATCCCCCCCCGCCCCCAGCACCCCCGGGGAGGGACCCCCGGCTTCATGGGGCAGGCGCCCTGGGCATCCCAAGCAGGGACCCCCTGAGCATCCCGGGGTGGGACCCCCCGGCTGAATGGGACGGGCACTCCCAAGCATCCCAAGAAGAGACCCCCCCCCGGAGCATCCCAAAGATGGACCCCTGGAGCATCCGTAGGATGGACCCCCTGAGCATCCCAAGGACAGACCTCCCAGAGCATCCCAGGGTGGGACCCCCAGCATCCCAGGGCGAATTGCCCTGCACAGCCTATGCAAACCCCCCCAGGCACCCCAGGGCAGGGGTGGGCACCTCTCTCCCCACGACCTTGGGTCTCTGCCGGAGGCCTGGCAGTCAGGGCAGCGGCACCCCAGTCCCTTCTTGCTCGTCTGGCTGTCCGGGAGCGGGGCCGAAGATGCTCCCCAACCCCTGACCATTCCCTGCTTGGACCAGGTTTCCCTTCCTCCCTTTGTCGCTGACAGCAGCGGGGAGGAAGCATCCAATTTGTCTCTTTGCTTCCTTTTCTCAACCACAGATGCCTTTTGTAACCTTGGAGAAGTCACTTAAAAATCTCCCAGTGCTTCAGCCTCCCCTTCCTCCCCCTCCGCAGCAAAGCAGGGTGGGCAGCTGCCTCCACTGTAAAGCGTCCGGATGATTCCTGCGTTAAAGATAACGAGCATCGGGGGCCAGAGGGTTGGGAAAAGTCACCCGCTACCATGACCCGCTCTGGGAAAGCATCCCTCTGCCAGGGCGGGGGTTGTTGACAAAGTGTTTTCCAAACTTCTGCAGCTGGATCGATACCAACCGAATTACCCCAAAAAGCATGTGATGTGATGTAACTTGCTCCGCGCTCGCTGGCACCGGCGCGCGGGACCCGGCCTCTGGCAGCGCAGAGGTCGAGCTGGCCCCGGTCCCGTCGGTGGCGACGAAGCCAAGAGGGCAGGTGAACTGTTTGCCTCTTCCTGCCTCAGAGCAGGTGACGGGAGGGAGAGGAGCTCTGCCTTTCCTTCATTTTGCGCCTCAATTACCATCAGCGATTTAATAACGCTAACGGCAGCGCTCCTTCTGGAGCGCTCCAGCTTGCCGATTGAAATCTTGCTTTGGGAGCTATTTTTTTAAGCTGGTGCCTGTTGGAAACCGTGCCCTGTCCTGGTCCGGAGGGATCCGAGAGACCCCCCAGGAGCTCAGATCCTCCCTGCCCAGCTTCTCAAAATACCTCATCCCCTTCCCAGCCTGCCGTGAGCGCGCGTAGGCAGGTAAAGCCCCATTTTCACAGTCCCTCCTGGCTGTTTTATTTACATGTAGGCGCAGGAGTGCAAACACTTCAGACCCGGAGGCTTCCTGCCTGTCTGGGAGACAAGCGGTCGGGGCGGAGGGGAACCAGGCGGGATCCGTGGCGTTTATCCCTTCCCGGCTTTGCCCAAAAATGATTTAAGGCACGTTTAGCGACAAAGGTGCCTCTCCATAGGAGACGCAGCCGTGAAATCTCCTTTCTCAGGGCTCACCCGGCGCATGTTAAGCGACCTCTGCTAGCTGTTCGGGGCTATTGCACTGCATTTTCAGTCCTCCTGCCTCCCGGCGCGATGAAATCAGAAATATCTGTGCGGAAGCTGGTGGAGAAAGGAGGGGCCAACGGCACGCCGGCCTGCGGCCCTGCTCCGAGCTTGCTTTGAGAAACTACCGCTGGAAACCACCAGAATGGGGCCAGCGAAAAGCCGCTCCCCGGGGACGTACGTGGTGGGGGACGTGGGGGGCATGGCTGCCCGATGTTCCCCCCCTCCCCTCCCCATGGGCACCCTCCGTCGCGGGCGCCGCGCTGAGGCACTGCGTGAAGCTGCTTCTTCCGCCCTTGCCTGAAGTGAAGGGCTCGCTTGTGCTGCAGGAAAAGTTATTTCTGGCGGTGAGCTGAGCCCCGGCGGTTCTTACGTCTTAAAAGTATTATGCAAGACTGCGTGTGTAAGGGGGTATATTTTAGGAGGAGCCGCCGGGCAAGTTTGGCAAGGGTCCTTCGGAGGTGGCAGGTGATCCTGCAGAGCTCCGGGGATGCTGATTATGCCAAAATCATACCTACTCCTCTAAGAGGGGCTTGGCCCTGGGGCATCCTTTTCCTTGGCCACCTCCCCGGGGTTTTGAAGGGGGTAACGTCGCTTGTTCGTTGTCTTGGCACGTAGTTCCCAAGTGGCTGGTACAGGTGAATATTCAGGCTCAACGACCTGCAAAAATCTCTCCCTGCTCAGTGTCTCAAGTCCCGGCCCCCGTCGATGCCACCCTGGGTCAGAAGAGGTTATGCAGGAGCAGCAAAATAGGATTTTTATTTTTTTCTTCACCCAGGGGTAGCTCTTACACAACCGGGCGCTGCTGCACGCCCGTGCAGTCAGTCTCTGGTGGCAGGAGGAGGCACACACATCTCCAGGCTCCCTAAATCTGACAGGGTTTGGAACGTCCAGTTTGCACGGAGAGGGGAAGGAGGAGGATGAGCAGAGCAGGAATTTGCAGCGCTTCCTCTCTCCCCCCCATCCCGTTTGTGTGCGTGTATTGCTGCGTTGGTGTAACCCCGCAAAAACCTCGAGGTTTCCCCTCTTTTCTCCAAGAGGGGGAATTGGTGCGGTTGGGCTTGGGACCTTCTCCTCCGGCTCTGCCTGCCCCTTGGCTGGGTTAGGGCTGGTGATGGAGCCACGTCTCGCTGCAAAATTGAGAGTCTTTCAACCCTACAAATGGTTTCTGGGCGTCCTCCGCTGGCGTAGCACAGGGTGACCACGGAGAGGAGCTCAGAAGTGCTTACAAGGCTCTTCCTTGGGCCAGGAGATGCAGCTTGGCCCTTGTCCTCTTGCTCTGTTTCTCCTCATCGCACTTGACGCTTCAGACAGCTGTTTGGGCTTAAACGAGTCCCGGCGTTGTCCCTTCCAGGTGACTTATCCCCTCTCCGGCAGCCCTAACTGCCACTTTGTTTGAGGAGTCAAAGGTGTGAGCTGAGCCCTTCCCCTCTTCATGCAGTTTGCGTAAAGTGACGCAAAGGAGGTCGGTTCCTGGAGGACTCACCGGTGGCTTTGTGGGACAGAGGGACATGTCACCCCAGCGTGTCGTGCCGGCGTGGGCTGTTTCTGCTTTGCTAATCCCAGTAGAGAAGCGGAAGGCCAGTGCTGGCTGCTTTACTTAATACTCACGCGGTATTTTAGGACTGTGGAGGAGGAGAGGGGGGTGAGGGACAGCTACAGCCGTGCCTTTCCAAAGCCCCACCACCCACCTTGCAGACCACGGCTTGGCTTTGCCAGTAAAACTGGAGAAGCCTTCGCTGCCGAGGGTCGCAGCCAGGCTTGGACTCAACCTGTTGCATTGCAGCGGAAGGTCAGACCTTTGTAAAACATCCAAGTCGGAAGCCCTCTGTGCCCGACTCCAAGGTTTTGCGAGGATATTGTAAAGGTTTCCGTCGCGCCGTGCCCAAGGAGTGGCAGGGGAGGGCTGGGGGGGGTCTTGCGGCACAAGAACCTGGTTTCCTGGCTCAGGACTGACCTTTCAGCTCCCAGGGCTCCAGGAGACATTCAGGGGAATTCGAGTGCGACTGTAAATATTTTTCCGTTTCAGGGGAAAGGGAAGGAGTGAGTCAGGAATGTAAATACCAGATTGTGGCTAGCAGTGCCTTCGCTGGCTGTGCCGCCACGGGCTGGGGCCTGGTGGCCAGAGCTTTATTGCAAACCACCAGCTCCTGCCCACCTTGGAGAAGAGTCGGGGTTACTTGAGTCTCCAAAGCGTGTCTCAGGCCCTGCCTTCTAAAGCAGAAAAGCACGGGGGTCATGTTTCCATCCTGCGTGAGGAGCCAGCTCCGATGGAGACATGCCCTGCTGTCTGTCTGCGGGGCCGTCTGTCGGCACCAAACGACTCTTCGGCATCTAAGAGCTGCCCAGCCTCTTCGGAGCATCCTGGCCATTCCACCTCGCAGCTCAAATCCGTAGTAGGGACTTGATTTCCAGAGTCTGGAGGGACTCAGGATTCTGGAGACGGCGGCGGAGGGTCCCCGCAAGGCTCTCCGCCTTGCTTTTGCTCGCCGGTGCGCGCTAGACGCTCGCTCGCTGCCTGATGGTGGGACTCCGGTCGGGGTTGGAGCCTGTAGAAATCACCGAGTCATTGCTCCGTCTCTTCTCCCCAAATTCGCCGGATGCTCAGCTTTCTCGTGTCTCCGGGTCGGGGCTGTTGTCTGGGGGGGGGGGGCGGGTTCCCCCTCCCTCCAGACCGTCTGATGGCAGCCAGCACCAACCCCGCGCTTGCAGCAGAATCACCGCGGTGTGATCATCAGGCTGGCGTGAAGCGAGCCGGGGACGGGGTCTGTGCCAAGCGAGCAGAAAGGGCGACCCGAAGCCGTGGGCAGCCAGGCGTTAACGTGGGGACACGCTGCTGCTTTGGGGGGTTGTTTGGTGACACGTGGCAGCCCGGTTTACCGGGCGCGGGGCATCCCGGCGTCAGTTGCCGCTCCTGCAGCAAGCAGTTGCCTTTGGCCAGTGCCGACCATCCCCATCGCTGGTGGTGTCTGGGGAGGAGCAAGATGAAGGAAGTTCCCGGTTCCTGCGAGCTGGTGATAGGAGCCGGGAAAAGAAGAGCAAATCGTGACGGATGCGAGTGGGGTGGTGGAGCCCGGCAGAGGCTGTGGGCACAGCGGGGTGGCTCCTGCGCTTGAAGGAGCAGGGACAGGTTTCAAAACTACCAGCGGAAACACTTTTGCTGGCTGGCAGCGAGATTTGGGTGCTAAAACACTTGGGTGCTTTTAGCAGCTCGCATCCCTCCCCTGAAACTGGGGCTTTTGGAGGGGCCACCCCGGAGGTCCGATGGAGACCTGGGAGTCAGGGACTTGAGGACTGAGAGCTGGAGAGGGACTTTTTACAAGGGCAGGTAGTGACAGGACGAGGGGTAATGGCTTCAAACTGGAAAAGGGGAGATTTAGATGAGAGCTGAGGCAGAAATTCTTTGCTGTGAGGGCGGTGAGCCCCTGGCCCAGGTTGCCCAGAGCAGCTGTGGCTGCCCCATCCCTGGAGGGGTTCAAGGCCAGGTTGGCCGGGGCTTGGAGCAACCTGGGCTGGTGGGAGGTGTCCCTGCCCAGGGCAGGGGGTGGCACTGGATGGTCTTTAAGGTCCCTTCCAACCCAAACCATTCCATGATTTGTTTGGGCGAGGCGTGATAAGAGGGGTAAGAAACCTGTTGCGGTGGTGGCACGGGATGCAGGAACTGGATCTTGAAACCAGACGCCACAGAAACACCCCAGAGCAAAGCCACCGGCCTGGGGACACCGGTGCCACCTGCAAGGCAGAGGGGAAAGGGGATAGCAAAGAAGCGTTGGAAAACGTGCGTCACCCCAGCCTTCGTCATCGCATTGGAAATCCGTGGGTCTGACGTACGGGATGACCGTGCAGGAGATTATCTCTGTTCCCCTTCTGCCGGGCGCCGGGTGGGGCTGTGCCAGGCAGGATTCTTCTGGGGACAGCCGTGGGCAACGCTTGGCTGGTGGGAAGGGCTGCCGGAGGTTTTGTGGGCTGGTTCTTCTGGATCCGTGGGACTGGTTGATGCGGATTCCCTCGCTGAGCCGGAGGGAGATGTTTGTCTTCCAACCTGCCCCGCTTGCCACCGGCTTATTCCATGTGTGGGCTGCAGATACCGAAGTGGCGTGTGGTCTGAGGGCACCCCCGACGTTTCCCCGTTTGTATCGGTGAGCTGGTGGCCGTTCTTGCAGGGGAATGGGGGCTTGACAGATAACTGTCAGGAAAGAATTTTGAAATACTCCCGCAGCTGGTGCCACAAAAGTGTAAATTGTCACGATAATGAATTTAAACAGCCTCTTCTAATGCAGACCTGTTGCATTCCGGCTTCCTTGGCGGGGAATGATGCAAACGCAAGCGGTGGTTTCCCTTTCTCTCTGCTTTGCCATCTCGGAAAGAACAGCCACAGCATTATTTTCCCTCCCTGATCTACCCGTTGCTGGTGTTTGAGCAAAAAAAACCAAACCCATCCAAACTGTTCCCTCCTCGGCTCTGAGAAAAACCATTAGATTAATTAGGGCTGGAAGAGTGAAAGGTTCCCGCTGTGAAATACGGGATGGTGATGGAGTGGGAAAAGCTGAACCTGTCTGTAATCCCAGCCCTAATGTCCATTAAAGCAGAATTACGCTGGGTTTGCAGCCACGGCTTTGCCCCCCTGCAGGGACCCTGTCGCCCGCAGCGATGCCCCGTTCACCGCTCTGCTTTCTGGACCTTAAGGAACCGAAGGTGGTCTTTCATCCCATTTATTAACGAAGGCTTGGACGCCTCCTGCCGGGGGGGCAGGGCTGGTTCCCGCACAGTCTGCAGGGGGGATCGGGGATGTGAGCGTTGACTCACCGACTCCTGCAACACCCATAGCCCTAGGTGGGTGCTGGCCCGGCTTGCAGGGAGACGTTGGGAAGTTGTCCCTCCCCTGAGACCTCCAACAACCCCTCCTGGGGTGGTTTATGGGGTAGAAGCAGAACATGGCGATATTTGGCCGGTTTGGTTCACGTGCCCAGGCACCCAACCGCGGCTTAGCCACGATACCCAGAGGTGCTTGGGAATTAGCAGGGTGGAGAACGAGTCTTTTGCCTGCAATTAGCATGGCTAAATAGAGTCCTTTGGGGTTGGAGAGTTACACGCAGGAGAAGGGGAAACCGGGCGGTGGTGGAGGGAAGAGGAGAGCGTCGTTCTCTGGGTTACGAGAGTATAAACCTGGGGCACCGCGGGACTGGAGCCCCTCTTCTGCGGGAGAGACAGACATCTCAATGGCACTTGTGTAGACCAGAGGCTCATTGGGCTTGCAAAAGAGTATTTCCTTAATGTAATCCTTTCCCTTTTCCCTCCTGCAAGTCCTGGGGTTTGGCTGTAGACTGTGGAGCTGGTGGAGGCTGTAGAGACTGTCCCAGGGTCAGGCAGGAGTCGGTCCTTTGCTAGAGCATCGTTGGGTACTGAGAGAGGAAACTTTAAAAGTAAGCAATAATGAGGATGAATTACTGCAGCTGCCTCGTAAACATTTCTTTGCTTTTTTTTTCCCCCTCTCTTTTGAGTCCCCGAGGCTTAATTTGTTCAAATAAAAACTGAAATCCATCCGGAATACTCTGTGAAAACACAGCCTTGCTGAGCGGCGACGGAGCTGGGTTCCGCCTCTCCCCTGCGCTGGCTTCGCTGGGCTGCCCGGGGTCGTCGGCGGATTCTTCTCGCCCGTCGGGGCACAAGGCTGCTGGCGTAGGTTTGATAACAGCCTCGGTGTTTTGAAATGCGGGCCGGCAGCTTCAAAGGGAACGTCAGAGGAGCAGGGAAGTTGTGGTGATGGTTTGGCTCGGACCAAGAATCGATGCTTGGTCCTCTCGCTTCACGGTGCCGGCCGACACACCGCCTTAGGCAAGCTGTGCGATCGCCATCTGTTCTGTATGGTGTTTGGTATCTCGCTTATCTCTCTAATTTCCCAACATCTTCCAGTTGTGTGTTAATTGAGGGATGGCTATCTCGTCGTGTTTTGTTCTTCTGCTCTTTCCTCGGGCGGAAGAAGGCATGTGTTTCGGCTTGGGAAGGAAGAAACGGAATTCGAAGCTCTGCAGACGGGCAGGCGCGCACACGTTGCTGCGTGTTGGTCAGAAAAGGTGAGAGCCAAGATTGATCATTGCTTGGAGTGGAGAATAAATTTGGTGGTCTGTCACCTCTGGTGGCGTGTCACCTTTTGGGGGGACGTCACCCCATGGCTTGGGGTTCCTTCCCAGGAGAGCTTGACCCACCTGCGTGCCGGATTTGACAGGGATGGGGTAAGGACTTGTTTGAAGTCGAGGTGCTGTTTTGAGAAGCCTGAGCGGAAAGTTGGAGGATGCAAAGTACTTTTTGTAATCGGAAGGGAACAAATGCGTTTCCTTGGGTTGCCCAGAAGTGACTCATAAACATCAGAGCATCAATGGTCTTTGTCTCCAGAAAGTCGCAATACAATCAACCTCGAGGGACCGCTCTTCAATTCTGCTTAATAGAGGGTGCTGGTAGGGAAATAATTCTCTTTATCGAGCCTGCAGGACGCACATATGCAGAAGCAGACTGCCTTTTGCCGATTTACCGCGGGGTTTTTTTCAGTGCCTGGAATTATTCTGCACGTCACAGTCACGACGCGCTAAAGCTTAAATGATGTGTTTGGTGAGACGGCAGCTTCCCACCCTGCTGCTGAGGGTTTTAACGGCGCAAATGCCGCAGGCGCAGACTTAAAAGCACGCGCAGGCCTTTAAAACGAAGAGCTGGTGTATCCAGCCCTGCTAGTGCCTCAGTTTCCCTTGGGAGCGCTTTTCCCACGGTGGCCCCGGTCCCTGGAGGGTGCGTTTTTGCAACGCAGGGGCTCCTCTCCTGGCTGTGAATGCCGCGTAGAGGGGAGAGCATCTGCTCCTGGGAGCGCTGCTGTTAGCTTGGCTGGGTGTGAAATAGCATCGCCTGCGTCCCGGCTCGGTGCAGGAGGGATGCTGGAAGGCTGAAATGGCGTGTGACAGTTCTCCAGCCCCCGGATCTCACCAGCGTGGGCTCAGCAGGTGGGATCCTGGGCTGCATCGAAAGCAGCGTGGGCAGCAGGGTGAGGGGGGGGATTCTGCCCCTCTGCTCCGCTCTGGGGAGACCCCACCTGGAGTCCTGCCTCCAGCGCTGGGGCACCAACAGCAGAAGGACACGGAGCTGTTGGAGCGGGGCCAGAGGAGGCCCCGGAGATGCTGGGAGGGCTGGAGTCCCTCTGCTGTGGGGACAGGCTGAGAGAGCTGGGGGGGTTCAGCCTGGAGAAGAGAAGGCTCCGGGGAGACCTTAGAGCCCCTTCCAGTCCCTAAAGGGGCTCCAGGAAAGCTGGGGAGGGACTCTGGATCAGGGAGGGGAGCCATGGGACAAGAGGGAACAGTTTTAAGCTGGAAGAGGGGAGATTTAGATGAGATATTGGGAAGAAATTCTTGGCTGTGAGGGGGGTGAGCCCCTGGCCCAGGTTGCCCAGAGAAGCCGTGGCTGCCCCATCCCTGGAGGGGTTCAAGGCCAGGTTGGACGGGGCTTGGAGCAACCTGGGCTGGTGGGAGGTGTCCCTGCCCAGGGCAGGGGGTGGCACTGGGTGGTCTTTAAGGTCCCTTCCAACCCGAACCATTCTGTGATTCTAATATCTCCGCGTGCCGAAGGCCAGGGAAGAGGTGAAGGTGTCTGGGTGCGCTCGCCTTGGCTCCCGTCTCGCCGCTGGCGTGTGCTGCGAGCGGTGTTGCTTTGTCTGGGTTTGCAAAGGCCGGTAGTAATCAGTGATAATTGCAGTTACCTCCTCCCTCCCGTCGGAGTGGAGACCAACAGGTTATTTCCTGAAAAGCTTTTGTTTGTCTTTCCTGCCCGTGTTCCCGGTAGGAAATCTGCCCTTCCTGGGAAGGGCGATTGGCATTGCTCTGCCTGGGGAGTTTGTCCGTGGTCACCTCGGGCTGGCTCGGCTTTAACTCTTCCCAAGGCTTCGAGGGCCAGCAGGAACCGTGGATTAAACGCTGCGCCATGTGGTTGAGGATGAGGAGCTGGGAGAACGACCATAGCCTTATTTTAGGTGACCGGGTACCGTCTCTTCACGTCTCCTTGAGTACCTTCTGCTCCGGAGCAATTCAATAGCCACACTAAACAGCGTGAAGTTTGGCTCTGCACCCTGCAAAAAGTAATTCAGATGGTTTTATTGCAGAAATCCCCCAGCTTGAGGCCGCCGTGCTGCGCTGACCTCTCCTAGCCCAGCTATTCGTGGCATCCAGCGCCTCTTGCGACAGCTGAAGCCATCTGGGAAGAGCGTGGCCGCTGAGCGGTTATGTTTAGCTCCTGGCCCCTTTCCCCGGAGCATAAGCAGTTCTTCTAGACCTTCTTCTATTAGGCCTCCTCAAAACGCTCAAATCCAGCTGCCGTCGCTGTTCTGCTTTCGAAGGGTTTAAACCCGAACGAGGATGCCGTTGCCCTGTAGAAAACTCAGTTTTCCGGGGTAAACCACGTGTGCCAGGCAGAGCCCAGCCATTCTGACTTGGCTGCGCCATGCACCCGTCCAGAGATGGTGGAGAAGACTCAAAATGAGTCTTGGGAGCAAGAGCAGAAGCGATTTGCCTGGCAGTTTGTCCCCGTGCGCCTCCGTCCCTGCCTGCCCAGCTCCTGCTGGATGGGTGCCACAGGCTGGTAAAGATTCGTAGGGTCCCGCCTTAGAAAAAACCCCGTGTGGAGGAGCCTGAAGGCTTCAAACAGGTTTGCTAATCTCAGCCTGCGGTTTGGGAGCGGCCTTGGAACGTGCCCGTTAGAGGAATGTAGTCACCGAGTCAGCGGGGATTGGGGTTACCGGAGCACCCTGAAGTCAACGGAGATTTTTAATAGCCAGCTTGGCACCTAGCGCCAAGCCCTCCACCGGCTTCTCAAAGCTTCTCTTGGGGGAGAACGTTGGGTTTTGCAGCACCTCGTCTGGAGCTGGGGAGAGGGGGAGGAGAGCGGCTCTGCTCACGCTGGGCACAGCTGGAACGGGAAGAAGTTTCTTCAAGACGCGATGGGAGCCTTGAAGCCTCCCAAGCCATCACCGCTTGCTCCAGCAGCGTCTCCAGCTGGCTCCGGGTTTTCCTCCCTGTTTAAAATGCTGTAGCTGTTGGGTGACAGGCCAGGGCGCCGTGGGTTTCTCAGTCTTTAATAGCAATTAGGTCTTTCTTAATATCTGCTTTTCTTGCAGAGTGTCCTTGGCTTTTCTTCTGATTTGAAGGAGAAGCATTATCTAAACATAGGACTGGAAATTGGGAGCTGCCGGGTTCTCACACCAGCTCTCACGCCGTTCACTTGGGGACTTGGGCAAGTCCATTTAATGTCTTTTGTCTCTCATTTCCTTTTTACAGCTGGGAGGAAATTAATACCAGCTCTATAAAAGACTCCCAATTGATCTGTTAATTTCTTCTGAGTGCTTCGGAGATAAAATGAGGGTACGTGCCTTTGCTGCATCGGTTCTCCCTGCTCTCAAAAAAAAGAATATTCAAGTGTTTCCACTAAACGCCTCTGTCTGTGGATTGCCATCACGGTGCGTTATGGCAGTGCCCGGGCACTTTCTCCTCCCAGGAGGGTGATGGTGGCCTCCCTGTCCTCCCCACTGCGTTCCCAAGGGCTCTTTCACAGAATCCCAGAATCCTGGACTGGCAGGGGTTGGAAGGGCCCTCTGGAGATCACCCAGTCCAACCCCCTGCCAGAGCAGGGTCACCCACAGCAGGTGGCACAGGAACGCCTCCAGGCGGGGTTGGGATGTCTCCAGAGACGGAGACTCCCCCACCTCTCTGGGCAGCCTGTGCCAGGGCTCTGCCACCCTCACAGCAAAGAAGTTCCTCCACATGTTGAGGTGGAACTTCCCATGGTCAAGTTTGTGCCCGTTACCCCTTGTCCTGTCCCCGGGCACCACTGAGAAGAGCCTGGCCCCATCCTCCTGACACCCACCCTTTAAGTATTTATCAGCATTGATGAGATCCCCTCTCAGTCTTATCTTCTCCAGACTAAAAAGACTCAAATCCCCCAGCCTTCCTTCATAAGAGAGATATTCTGATCCCTAATGATCTTGGCAGCGCTTTGCTGTCCCCTCTCCAGCAGTTCCCTGTCCTCCTTGACCCAGGGAGCTCAGAACTGGACCCAGCGCTCCAGATGTGGCCTCCCCAGGGCAGAGCAGAGGGGGAGGATGACCTCCCTCCACCTGCTGGCCACGCTTTTCTTGATGCCCCCCAGGATGCCATTGGCCTTCTTGGCCACCAGGGCCCATTGCTGGCTCATGGTCACCCTCTTGTCCACCAGGACTCCCGGGTCTCTTTCCACAGAGCTGCTCTCCAGGAGGTCACCCCCAGCCTGTCCTGGTGCAGGGGGTTATTCCTGCCCAGGCACAGCACCCTACACTTGCCCTTGTTGAATTTCAGGAGGTTTCTCTCCTCCCAACTCTCCAGCCTGGCCAGGTCTCGCTGTACACAGCCTTCTGCTGTGTCAGCCACCCCTCCCAGCCACGGTGCCGTTGGGCGAGTGGCAGGCTGGGGACTGTCCCAGGCTGGTCGGAGGGGGATGTTGGTCCCAAAAGGCCGCTGTCGTGCTCATCACCTCCCGCAACGTGAGCCCTTGGGGACGTCTCCCTGCAGGGATGCTCTCTGCGAGCTGGCAGGAGCCTGCCGGCGGGCTGCCGGCTCTGCTGCCGCTTCCCGGTACGCGTGGGGCCGTGCCGGCATCCCAGTGTGGAGTACGTGAGGTGGGGGGGGGAAGAAAAAAAAGGGCTTTTTAGGGCTTGCCTGGGAGTTGGCAGCTGAATCAGCGGCGGGTGAGTCAGGGAGGCAGCAATCGCTCCTCCCTGCCCTGCCCTGCCTTCGAGGGTAGCCTGGCACTTCCCTGCCTGGTTTGGGGAGATTTTCCTGGACGCGGATCTCCCCCGAATCCGGCTCTTGGAAGCGGGTGCCCCAGGACAGGGCCAGCTCTGCCGGGAGGTGCTGGCAGGGCTGGGACCCTGGGCAGGCTGGTTCCTCAGCCAAGTCTCACCCAAACCTCGGGCCGAGCGGAGGGAAAGCAGAGGGAGAAGCGGGGCAGAGAGGGTGCGTGGGAGCAGGATGGATCCCTTTCCCGCTGCCGTCCGCCAGCGCCACAATTAGGGCTTGCTGCAGGCTGCTCCGCACAGCGCCGCGGAGCCAACTGTTTAGTTTGGGTTGATCTTAATTAATTAGTGTATCTTTTAGAGTTGGAGGAGGGGGGAGGATTAGGGAGAGCCCAGGCTGTCGCTGGCTCGCCTGCCTGACCAGACCTTCTGGGTCAGGGTGGCGAGGTTTAATTGGGAGGAATTGCTGCCGGCTGTTTGGCGCTTCTGTGCGAAGTCGCGGGCCCAAACGTTCGCCGTCTGGTTCGCAGAGCTGCAGGGAACGCCGGGCGTTGGACCATGCAAAGGTCTCGGCATGGTCAGCTTCCCTGCGCTGCCCCAGGCTTGGGAAAAGAGAGGGACAGAGGGACACAGCCCCTTCGGAGCGGGGAAGCGCCGAGCGGGCAAACCGCAAATCATCAGTCCCCCATCCCTGGCTTTGTGCCGGGGGGGGCGAGTCGGGGCTGAGCCTGCGTTGGGCCCCAAGGATCTCTCCTTGTTATCGTTGAAGTTCTCTTGGTCGGCGTAAACAGCTTGTTTATAAGCGTACACAGCGGCTTTCTGCAAGGGGGGGGTCCGCCCATCCTGGCAGGCTGATATCCAGGGTGCCTGCAGATGATTCACAGCTCTCCTGCGCGCCGGGGAGCGTTGCGTCCTCCTCCCGCTTTGCAGCACTGCAGCGTTGCCATCGAGGTCCCGCGACACCCGCCTTTCCCTTGGCTGCAGCGCAGCATCCTCCTCCTCCTCCTCCTCCTCCTCCTCCTCCTCCTCCCCGGTGACCTTCCAGCAGGGCTCTGGGCAGAGAAAACAAGATTTCCCTTGCCAAGGGGAGCGTTGTGCTTCTGGAGGGGGGGTTGTCGGGGCAGGTAGTGAGCTGGGCTCATCTGCATGCGGCTCGTGACTCCCGCTGCTGCAGTGACGCCGCTGGTTGCGTTCCCCGGGCTGCTCGTCTTTTTGGGATGCTTCTGGGTCTCCACATCCAGCCCTGCACTAAAGGGACAACCCTGTGGTTTCCCGGGGGGTGCCGTCAGCATCCTTGGGTATTTCTCTGCTGACGTTGCCCAGGGCTGGGAGGGGGCTGCATGGGCAGGGGGTGAAGTCTGGCACCCCTGCAGCCCTTCGGAGCCAGGCGGTGCCTGGTCCATCCCTCGGCGGAGCGAGCACCCCTGGAGGGGGCTGAGCAGGCGCTCCCGGGGGAAGGCAAGGCACGATGGTGGGGATTAGAGGCACTTTCCTACATGGTGCTGCTGCAGGGGGGCTCGTGGGTGGCGTAGCTCAGCTCCTCGCCCTCTGTGCTCCCCAGCCATGTGGTGCCAGGGGCCGGTGCGGGGTGGGGAGGAGCGGTACCCGCCTGCCCACCCTCCCCGCCGGGCCCTGCCGTAACGGCTGGTTTGAGAGCACGCCGGACCCGTTCCCGTTATCGCCAGTCCCCACCGCCGTTGCTTGTCCTAGCAGCTAAAATGCATGAAATGGCTTTAAATAACTGCTCTCTGAAAGGCTCCAGGCATGAAACGGCACAGCCTCGGATCCCCAACCAGCTCCGAGCTGTCCTCCCCCTGCCCCTCGCAGAGTGCCAGGCCAGCATCGCTCCCGCTGATGCCCTGGCATCCATCCCCGACGTGCCCGGGGCAGCTCTCAGCATCCTCCCCAGGAGGAAGGCTCTGACTACAGCTTTTTTCTCTGTTTACCCTATTCTGGGGCGTGGGATCGGCTCCCCGAAGGTGCCCAGGGGACCGGGAGATGTGGGCAAGGCAAGTGCCTGCTCTCTCCAGCAGCCTCGGGGGTGCAGGGTGTGTAGACTCGTCTCCCCTCCCGTCGGAGGATTTATTCAGGCCTCAGCAGTGGGAACTGGCTGCAAACCGCTGCGGAGGGAGGATGGTGCAACTGGGAAACCCTCAGCCCTGCTGCAGGACCCCCCCCGCAGCCCCTCCTGGCGACGAAGGCGCGGAGAATCCGTCTGCCCTTTGCCTGGGATGAAGGGCTCTTCCCCGGGGCGGTGATGCTGCGCTGGCGGCATCCTCTGCTTTTGCTAACGTGGCTGTACCTTAAGGGTTTGACCACGCCGCTTTGCATCGGTCCTTGCGCGGTCGGGAAGGGCCAGGCCAGCCTGAATTATCGGTCGCCGCGGCTGGCTCGCTAAGCTGCGGCAAGGCTCGTGGTACCTGACAATGTCTGCTTTTTGTTCTCTGGCTTTCAGGTTTTGACTCATTCGTGGGCTGGACTGATGCTATCAAGGCTGTTCTTATCTTCCACAAAGCAGGCAGGGTCCAGGCAGGGTCACCTTCTCATGCACGCTTGCCTTGCCGTGGGCGTTAGGGCTGAATACAGGAGATGGAGCGAGCCGGAGGCTGTACCAGGCGGCTCTCGCTCTCCTATCGCCGGAAAATTTCCGTTTGCCCCCAGTTTGTTTGCAGTCTGGGAGGAAAAGAAGGGAAAACAAGGGGCAATTCAGCGGCCGCGAGGTGGGAGCCGGCCGTTTGAGCGAGGTCGGTAGGTAAGGGGGATGTTAACGTCACGCCAAGAGAAAATAAAACCTTGGGCAAACGGCAACGGGTCTGAACAGCTATTTACTGCAGTGACGCGACTCGTAGGGACGTTGTGTGCGATCCAGCTGGGAACTGAGGTCTGGGAATTGGTCACGCTCACGGCCGGGCTGTGCTGGGCACCTTTTGTTGGGGTGGACGGAGCCTGCGAGGATCCCGTGCGGATCCCGCATCCCGCGCGGATGCGCCCCGCTTAAAAAGCTTAAAGTGATCCCCACTTCTTGCAGACTGAAAATCTCGGCAAGCTCTAACGCCGTGCTGAATGCTCATGGATTTGAACCCGAGCCCGGAGCATCACAGGCTGCTCGCAGCCCCCTGCCCGCGCCTGGCTGGGCTGCGGAAGAGTGATCCCCAAAATTAGGGCGACGTGCCTTGCTTTTCCCTTCTCTCCCTGTTCCCTGTCCGGGTGGGTGCCGGCTGTGTGGCCCCTGCGTGGGATCGGCATTAACTCCCCGAGTCACAAAAAGCAGTATAAATTAATTACCATCCTGCTTCTTGGCTTTTCTTCGTAATTAGCGACAAGAAAATAATGAGGCTTGAATGAAACATTAGGTTGGATCTGGAGGAAGCTGTTTTGTGTAGGAGCTCTTTCTGTAGCTTTATCTTTAAAACAAAAAAAAAAAGTCAACTTCTAACCAGGAAATGTCATTTTGGCGTGGAAAAATTCAAGCTTTTCCGTTTTGGACATTGAGGCCACTGGATGCTTCCCTTAAAGGTTGCCCCACGCAACCCAAATTGCTGAAACCAGCCCAAAGAGAGCTGCAGGAGAGCACCGGGGAGACCTGGCCCTGCATTAAACCCCTGCTCCGTGGTGAGGCAGAAAAGGATTTGGCAAAATCAAGGGGCGGTTTGTTTCCCAGCCACCTGCGGCAGAGCCCCGCGCGGGTGCCATCCCGTCGGAGCGGGTGCCGGAGCGAGCCGGGATGATGCTCGGAGGGGCTGGAGCTTCAGGGCAGATGGTGCCGTCAGAGCTTGCGAGACGCAACGGCTGTAATTTCAGGATCATGGTTTTACCACCTCCCCTTGCGGGGTGACACGAGCCGTGGCTTCGCTCTATTTTTAGGTGTAAATCACCACCTATTTAATTCCTTTCCAGCAAGTTCAATTTTCAGCCCCTTCCCTGGAGACTTCCCCATTACGTCTGGTACCCGTGCCGGCGCCGGGCACACGTGGCTCTCTCTCCGTGCCCTTCCCCAGGCTCCTCGCTCCCTCTCTTTGCAGGGAGAGTGATGGATCCGGCTCCATTTTACCAGGGAGGGTGCCCAGCGGGGCTGAGACACGCTCTCAGCGGCTACGAGACATCCCACGAGGCTTGTGCCGGAGGCCACCAGCAATCAGCAAAGCCTGGCTGATCTTTGGGCAACTGCAGCAGTGGCCGATGGTCGGGTGGGGGAAGAGAGGAATCCAGCGCCTTTTTTTGGGGAGGAAAAGGGATAAATGGAGAGAAGCTGAGAGCCTGAGATGGGTTTTCCCCTGGGAGCCGGTTGCAAAACGTTCGGTTCCAGCCTGCCTGGGGCTTAGCCCCACATCCTTGCCCCTTTACCACCCGAAAATACAGAGCGTGAAAGCCAGGTCAAGGTGGTCTCGGTGCTTTGCAGACCCTGGAGCGCAGCCCCAGCCCTCCTCCCTGCCCCAGCGTTTCTTCTAAGCAGAGGAAAAAAGAAGGGGACGGTGCTGGGCAATGGCTTTGCAGATGGCTAGTCCCCATGGCTGGTGACACATCAGTGACTTTGTGGCTCATCCGGCAAAGCGTCCGCGTGTCAGGGCTCTCCGTGGTCCCCGTGTCCCACAGGAGCATGGGAAGGTGTTCCCGCATCCCTCGCCGCCGGGTCGATGGGTTTGGTGAGGACACGGGGCTGCTGCGTCTCTGTGTGGCCCACCCGGACCCTGCCAGCCTGGTGTCCTGAAGGGTTAAAGTGGCCTTAGAGGGACCCTGGTGCTGCTGAGCCACGTGTGTCCCCTCCAGCCGGTGCTCTCTGCAGTGTCCTTCAGAAGGGCAGCCCTTCTGAGCATGCCTGCTCCCCCTCGCTCCCTCCTTCCCGGCCTCCGTGCCTTCTCCCGGGGCTTTTCCAGCACCGCAGCACCCTCCGTACCCAAGCCATGCTGCCGCTCGGTCCCATCCCGCAGCCCAAACAAGCACCCATGGGTCCCCCTGGGGCTGCTACGAGCATCGCCCAGCGGGGCTTCACCACCCCCTCGCTCAGGCTAACCCTTCATCTACCTCCTTTCGGCAAAAAAAAATCATCCAGGGGGTGGAAAAGCTGTGTAATCCCTGGTTAATAATTGTGTAATTCCCCTCCCGGGGCTGCCGCCTGCCTGCTGGAGCCTGCAGCCGCACTCCTCAACTTCTGAAGCCTGGGAAGATGGGGTGTTTTTGTAACCGTTCCCCTTTCTTCTGCCTCCTCTTAGCTAACAGGCATCTTCCTGGAAGCAAGCCGGCTTTCCCGCAATGCTCCCAAGTGCGTGGGCGCTTGGGAAGCCGGGGTGAAGCCGCAGGAGCATCCCGCTTAACCATCGATGTGCCGAGCCCTCCCCGCCACGCCGCCCGCTCCCGGCCCTCCTTCCTCCCTCTCCTTACCCTGCTCCGACCCAAACGCCAACCCCGTGGATTTTCTTCCCTCCTCCTTCAGGTTTCTTCTCCTGCGGTGGAAGGAAGGGCCGTTAACCCCAGCCAAACTCACCCTGCAGCTGGAGGGGGATGTGGTGGCCGATGGCAATCCCAGCTGCGGGCACTGGGGACGGGCGCACGGTGGCTCTGGGAACCGGGGGGGACCCCGTAAATGCTGGTCCCCCGGCCCTGGCACACTGTCTCGTGGCGCAGGCTGCTTCCAGTATCAGCATTATATATAGATATATAATTTTATATATCTATATATACTATTTTATTTCTTATTTATCACCTCTAAATGCCAGTATTCCCTAGGGCCATCACGATCCAGCTCCAGCAATGTCGCCGGGGTGGGAGACTCGGAGCAGGGAAGTGCGTGAAGGCTTTGCCTCCTTTAAAGAGTTCTTGTGAAGCGTTTGATTAAAAGGTTACTAAAATGTTCTTTCCGCAGTGCTTCGAGAGAGGGCTTTAAAAGGAGGGGAGCGCTGCCCGAGCTCTGAGGAAGCCTGACCTTGGGTCCCGTGCCATATGGAGCCACCCTGCGTGGGTGGGACAGGGAAATGCCATCAGGTGGGGAGGGAGGGGATCTTATAGATGCTGTAGGACATGGCGCCCATGGTCCTGGGGGCTTTCTGCTGTGGGGTGAGGCTGGGCTGAGCGAAGGGGGGGATCCTCCCCGCTCCCTTTTGCAGTAGGTTCTCAGCGCCGCAGCCGCCCCGTGAGCTGCAAATCATCCCCTTCTGGCCTTGAGAGAGGGTTCCCAAATTGCCGTGAGCAGCTCGGGGCACGGAGGTGGCCTCTACTCTACCTGCAGTGCGAGAAGCATCGCCTCGGGCAAAGACTCATGCGGGATCTGGCTCGTTTTGACACCAGCGCTCCCCAAATGTGGGGATGCTGGGGCTGGGTTGGGTGCCCAGCACCCTTCCCTCCGTATCCCTTCCCTCCACATCCCTTCAGGCTCTTCCTGGCCAGGCTGAGGACGGAGGCAGAGCAGATACAGCGGGTTTTGAGTCATTAAGCAACGAAGGAGCAGACGCTGCTGGATGGAGCTTTACGTAACGCCAAGGCGCAGCAGCATCCAGCCCGGGCTGCGGTAACCCAGATACAGCCCGGGAAGGAAAAAAAAAACCCACACGGGAGGTCGGAGTCTCTCCCCAAGCTGTTTGGTCGGGAGTAAATATCGACACGGCACTGCATCCGCCAGCAGCCAGCGCCTTGGGAAAAGCAGCCCAGGTCCCCCTTGGTAGGATGAGGATGAAGCTTTAGCAGCTGAAATGGGAGCCCTGGTGGTTACTGGGGCGAGAACCGACCCTTGCAAAGTCTGGAGACGGAAAGTGGCTTGCCGCCCTCTTCCTTCGGCTTCCACGGCCTCCAAAATACAAGCTGGCTTTATGCATTGTGGGGAAAAATAATCTGCCTTGCCGCGCAGTCCAACAGACTCCGGTGGTTCTTGCCACAGCTGAAGTTAGGGAAGGAAAATTCCCGGTGTTGCCCTCCATCGCCTACACTCGGGTAGAAACAGCCCCCTGCGAATCTGCTGATGCCAAGATGAAGACAACTGGTGGTCGGGAGCCGCAGAGCCAAGTTTTGCAGCACGGGCCTCGCCGTGCAACAGCTCTCCTTGCCCCAAATCTCTTCAATTTGAAGGACGGTGATTTCCTCCTGTCCTTCAAGGGCTCAGATGGCGATTAAAAACTGGAAAACCCGTCCCCAGCTCCGCTCTGCCCTAACCCGAGGAGGACTTGGCCGCCAGCGAGAGCAGTGCCCGCGTTTGCCTTCCTGGGCACACGCAAGCGCCACGTGGGCAAGGAACCATTTTAATAGGAACGATGAACTTCTGGATTTCCTTTTCCTTGTTTGCTCAGGCTCGCGGGGTTGGTGTTCACTCCGCTGTTCTTGTTTTTAATAGTTTGGGTGGTGTTCGATGCCGGTGGTAGGGGAACCGCACCCATGGAGGTTTGTTTTCCAAAGGAAGAAACTTGGGCGACTGCGGGTGCCCCGGGCTGGTGATTTGGGGATCGCGGCTCGCTCGCGGGGTCCCAGTTCACGGCAGGGCCACCACATTTGGGGACAAGCGGGTGGCAACAGTAGGTACCCGAGTAAGCGAGCAGCACGGCTACCTGCTATGCAAATAACCTTTTACTAAAGCAGCCAGGAATGGGAACCCTGGGGATTATTAAGGCTTATTATTATTATTAAGCTTTATTATTATTATTAAGGCTATTATCAAGATTTATTCCCTTTCCTGCTGCCCCTGGATGTGCCCGTGGCCGGCCGTCCTCATCGCTCAGCCTCCCCCAGGAGAGAAATGGAGGCGCAGAGCTGGGATGGGGCCGGTTCGCCCCTGCCTGGCATCGCGTTTCTTCCCATTAATCACCCCCGCCCCGAAGCGGGATACCGGCCCGGCGCTGGGAGCAGGATCCCAGCAGGATCCCAGCAACAGATTGGTACCCGTGTGCTGTCGAACGCTCTAAAAATACTGAGCGGAGAAAGCGGGGAGCGAAAAAAATGGCTGAGATTCAGCGAAATCAAAGGCGTAATTATCACGCAGCCCCTGTGAGTGTATTTTTAGGGCCCTACAAAAAGGGTCGAAAACACTGAATTCACATCAGCACGCAAATGTTCCAGTTTAATGGGATCCTGGGGCCTGTGGGGAAGAAGTGCGAGATGCTTAATTGTCGGTGTTTGTGTTTTATTCATGACTGAACGTCCTTAGCAAGCGAAAACTGATTTGCTGTGGGCTTCTGGCTGCTCGTGTGGCTTTAAACCTTATTCCGGCCAGGGCTGGTGCGTGCTGAGATGGGCCATTGCCCCGTGTGCTGGAAGGGCTGATTATTCCCAGTGTTTCCATGAGCTGTGCTAGGAAAAAGGATTATCGCCTCCACTCCGATGGGGAGCTCCCTGCCAGGGCTGCCTTGGGGCACTCGTGTGGGCTGTAGGGAGGTTGGAGACAGAAGAAAAATCCCATGGAGGTAAATCAGGAACCACATCCAGCCCGGGAGGTCCCTGAGTGCAGGTGGCCGGACATTGGGAGAGCACTGGGAGAAAGCTCGGATGCTTCCCGGCTCCTCCCGGCTTCCCCTTGTGCCCGAACCCGAGGGCCATGGGGCGGTTTGCTCAGGGATCGGTGCTGCTGTGGTAAAACCGACGGCGAAACCAGACTCCTTCCCCCATCGCTCCGGCACCCGAGACCCACCGGAGCCACCTGGGTGCTGCCGAAATGGCGCGGACAGATCCGCGTGGAGCCTTGGGTGTGATGAATCCTCTGGCCTCTGCAGTGCTGCCAGAGGATTCATCACACCCACGCCGGAGGCAGCGCTTGCAGCTCAGGTAGCAATTTGAGGTCTAATCCTGCCCTTGGGGGGCTGCGTGTGGCCGTGGCCGGTGGCCAGTGGCTGACTCATTCCCCGTCCTTAGGGAGGGATTGTGGAAGCGGCCACTTTTCCCATCGGAGCCGGATTCGTGCGGCGCCTTCCCCGCTCGGCTGCGCAGGTGGAGGAGGGATGAGCCGGCACGGTGCCGCAGATGTGGTCCCTGCAGGCTCAACAGGGGGGTTCGGGGGGGCTCACCGCAGCGCCGAGCGGCTCCAATCATCAGCGGGATGGTGGCTCGTTAGGGAGGGGTGGGTTGTTGTTTTTTTTTTAATCTGTTGTGAAACGATGTGCAGATGGCACAGCCGCCCGGCCGGAAGGAACGGAGGAACACGGGATGCCAAAGCAGGGTTCCTTATTTTAAACCGCTTCCCTTGCCAGGGAACAAATGTGCCGCACTTCAAAATAATAATTATAAAGCCTGGGAGAGGATCCAGGGAACCCAAAATCCTTCTGTGGGTCTGGGCGCGTTGGCTGAAGCGTTGCTTTGGTTGGCATCGTGCCGCTTGCCCGGCCCCGCAGGCAGATGCCCGCGTTGCCGCGGCTGTGTTTGGTGGATGGGGACCATCCCAGCGGGTCCTGGCTGGCTCAGAGACCTGCGTTTGGGGCCGTGCTGTGACGGAAAAAGGGGAAAATGAGGTCCCTCTTACCTTGAACCCCAAGGAATGCACTGTAAGGGTATGTCCTGTCCCTGCTCCGTGCCCGGGAGCAGCCCTGCCGGCCGGGAATGCAGGGGTTGCGGCGACCATCGAATTACAGAATCGCCTAGAGGT
The DNA here is from genome assembly GCF_964199755.1 of Larus michahellis. Classification (NCBI taxonomy): domain Eukaryota; kingdom Metazoa; phylum Chordata; class Aves; order Charadriiformes; family Laridae; genus Larus; species Larus michahellis. The sequence goes on along the minus strand of NC_133914.1, from coordinate 4,520,045 downwards.
TGGAAGGGACCTTTCAGATCATCGAGTCCAACCGTCAGCCGAACTCTGACAAAAACCAGCACTAAACCGTCTCTCTCAGCACACAAAGTCTTTTAAAGCCCTCCAGGGCTGGTGCCTCAACCCCTTCCGTGGGGCAGCCTGTTAAACCGGCCGTATAAAACCTCCCGTCTCGCTCCTGAAGCTGCAGGAGGGGGAAGAAGGAGCCACCCCAATTTCATCCTCAAAGCCGCTCAGCGCCAGCTCCGCTCCCTGTCCCCTGCCTCGGGGACACCCCGGGGACGGCCACCACGCTGCCGCCTCCTGCCAGCGCCTGTCAGGCTGGGGGTGCCGGCGCCCGGGTGGGCAGGCTGCCGTCTGACGGGAGGGAAACGCCAGTGCCTACATGCGCCCGGAATGCGTAGCTGTGATGGGAAGAGCCGGAGCCAGTGACAGCTTGTGTTGGGAGAACTGCCTGTGCCGCAGGCAGCTGTCACCGGGGCCTGGGGGTCCCCCGAGACACCCCGGGGTGCCCAGAGGGCGACTGCCGCCTGTTGAACTGGGACTCGCTGGTATTTTCTGGCCTGAGGTCAAGCAATGCCAGGGTACATGGGCCTGGGGAAGCTGCACTTTCCACTTTACAGCTTGGGAGCGCGGGGAAGAAGGGGGCTAGAAGGGGAAACTGAGGCACGCCAAGAGCAAATGATCCCCAAGAGTGCAGGGAGGGCTGGGAACTGGTTCTGGGCTCCCGCTGGGGTCTCCTCCTGCAGAGAGCATCCTCCAGTCGTGTAGCCAACCTGTGTCTTGCTCTCTCCCCCTCCTCTCCAGGCTTCCACGTGATCCCTTCGGTATCCAACATTGTTCCCGAGAGCTGCCTGCTCATCGTGGTGGGCCTTTTGGTTGGGGGACTCATCAAAGGGGTGGGTGAAAAGCCCCCCATCCTCAAGTCGAATATCTTCTTCCTCTTCCTCCTCCCACCCATCATCTTGGATGCCGGCTATTTCCTCCCCTTGCGCCAATTCACCGAGAACCTGGGCACCATCCTCATCTTCGCCGTGGTGGGGACGCTCTGGAATGCCTTCTTCTTGGGTGGCCTGATGTACGCCGTGTGCCAGCTCGGCGGCCCCGGCCTGAACCACATCGGCCTCCTGGCCAACCTGCTCTTCGGCAGCATCATCTCGGCCGTGGACCCGGTGGCCGTGCTGGCCGTCTTTGAAGAGATCCACATCAACGAGCTGCTCCACATCTTGGTCTTTGGGGAGTCCCTGCTGAACGACGCCGTCACGGTCGTAAGTGGATGAGGGGGATCGGCCGAGGGGTTCGCTTTGGTGGAATGTCTCTGGGTGGTGGCACCAGGACTGGCAGCTATCACAGAATCACAGAATCATAGAATTGCCCAGGTTGAAAGGGACCTTTCAGATCATCGAGTCCAACCATCAACCTAACTGACCAAAAACAACGACTAAACCGTATCTCTAAGCACTATGTTCACCCGGCTTTTAAATCCCTCCGGGGATGGTGCCTCAACCACTTCCCTGGGCAGCCTGTTCCAATGCTTGACAGCCCTTTCAGTGTAAAAATTTTTCCCAATACCCATCCCAAACCTCCCCTGGTGCAACTTGAGGCTGTTTCCTCTTGTCCCATGTCCTGTCCCCTGGGAGAAGAGCCCGACCCGCCCTGGCTGCCCCCTCCTTTCAGGGAGCTGTAGAGAGCAAGAAGGTCTCCCCTCAGCCCCCAGCTCCCTCAGCCGCTCCTCACCAGACTTGTGCTCCAGACCCCTCACCAGCTCCGTTGCCCTTCTCTGGACCCACTCCAGCCTCTCGGTATCTTTTTTTTATGGTGAGGGGCCCAAAACTGGACACGGTACTGGATCCAGTACTTCTACTGGACGCAGTATCAATCAAATCAATCAGAACCGTAGACTGGGTCCCTCCTGCCGGCTGAGCTGCCGCAGCCCCGCTTGCTCCTGACCTTTTGCAGGTGCAAAGCTAAATATAGCAGCGTAAAACACCGCAGAGGCGGATTAAGGTGAAACGTTTTTCTTGGCGGTTTGGGGAGACCGAGAGCACGTGCCCAGCCGGCCACCGCCTCTCGGTGGAGAGCAGGACCGTGCCTTGGTCTCCTGGGAATCTGCTCTGCGGGGTGAAATTGCTGCCTGCTGCCCTGCCCATGCCCATCCTGCCAGGGAAGGCGAGCGGGAGCTGGCGCTGGGTCATGTAGCTGCTTCTCCTTCCTCCTGTGGCCTTCCCTGCTGTCTGTCCCCCAGCCGCAGCACCGAGGGCAGGACACGGTCAGCCATGGCAAGGGGGGAGCCGTGGGGGCTGCATCCAAGCTGGCATCCCACCTGGGTCACCCCTCAGCCCCAGTCTTTGTGAGCAGCTTTGCAGGGACCTTTGGGAGGTTCAGGGGCCAGACCACCCCCGCTGCGGACATCTGCGTCCAGGTGCTGGCTTGGCCGTTAGCGCGGCGTCCTCCTCTGCAGAGCCGACCTCTAAATTTGCTTCTAACCCACTGCTTTTTCCTGGCTCTTCTCCCGTATCCCAGCTGTCCCCTTTGGAGCTGGCTGCTCGGCACAGTGGTGACGACGTTCCCGGTGACGAGGAACGCGCTGTCCCACCACAGGGCTTTTCCCAGGCACTTCTTCCCCCAGCTTTCGACCTGAGGGGCTCCCTCCAGGGTCTGTGTCCCCGCTCCCGTCCCTGGGGAATGCTTTCGCCTTCTGCTGTCATGTCTGTCCCTGCCCATGTCCCTGCAGCTGGCACCTCGCCCTCTCACTGCTCCTGAGCGCTGCCATCCCTGCAGGATGCTCCGAAGCCCGTTTCCCACCCTGACAACACCTGCGTCAGCTTCTGCTTGAAAATCGCTCCAGTAAATGCGTCTGGGGGTGGGCGAAGGCGCTGGAGCCGGGGGTGGGCTCCTCCCGCGAGGTTGCCCGTTTAGCTACAGGGAGGTCTGGGCTGGTCCCTGGGCTGAGCAGGGCAGGTGGTGGCTTTTCTCTCCACGTGGCTGTCGGTTGTCCCCCAGCCTGGATCTGTCCTGCTTGTTGGGACGCAGGAACAGTCTCTGGCTGGTTCAACCCTTGACCGAAGGCCCTCCTGGGACAGCGGTTGGGTTTGTGTTGGAGAGCAGAGCTGTCCCAGGCACATGTCTGATGACACCATGTCCCTGGGAGCCATGGAGGACAGGGACCTGGTCCCTATGGGTCTGTGTCTCGCATCACCAGCTTTTTTTGACACAAGGCTTGGTCAAACGCAGGACCCAGCTCAGGGTCACCAAGCACTGGCACACTTTGTCTCGTGCTGGGTACCTGCCTGGCTCCCTTTGCTGCTCCTCTCCAAGGAAGGTCCCCGAGCAGGTCTCCCCGAGGTGCTGTCTCTTGCCAGCAGGACAGTTTGAACCTCCCTCTCCCTTCTCCCTCCCAGGTCCTCTACCACCTCTTTGAAGAGTTTGCCAACTTCGAGCAGGTGACCATTATCGATATCATCCTCGGCTTCCTCAGCTTCTTCGTGGTGTCGCTGGGCGGTGTCTTCGTGGGCGTCATTTATGGGGTGATCGCTGCCTTCACGTCCCGCTTCACCTCCCACATCCGAGTCATCGAGCCCCTCTTCGTCTTCCTCTACAGCTACATGGCGTATCTCTCTGCTGAGCTCTTCCACCTCTCCGGCATCATGGCGTGAGTTGGGCACGGGTGGGAGAAGAAGCCTTCCTGTTCCCAGTACCGTTTGGAGGATTTCCTCTGGTGTAACCACATCTCTCTGGCTGGCCCAGCGTGGCCAGTACATGCCCAGGGAGGGCCAGAGGTGTGTTTGGGCTGGGCTGTGCAGGGAAGCGACTCTTTCGAGTTGTTGCACAGATCCTGGGGTGCCGGCAGCCCATTGCCCATTCACCTGGGCAAGATGACGTGGTTTTGTGCCGCCTGGCTCCAATGCTCACTCCTGCCCTGCCAGGAGGAAGGAGAAACCTCGTATTGCCTTCACTGGAGGCCTTGAATAATTGCTTATGTCTCTCAAGCCCTGTCCTGCTCTGGGGTTTGGTAGAAGAGCACAAAACACTGCTGCAGGGCCAGTGGTTGGGGCTGTCCCCACGTCCCCATGGCTGCTGAGTGCCCCAACCTTACCCCTAGGCTCATCGCCTCCGGCGTGGTCATGCGACCCTATGTGGAAGCCAACATCTCCCACAAATCCCACACCACCATCAAGTATTTCCTTAAGATGTGGAGCAGCGTGAGCGAGACCCTCATCTTCATCTTCCTGGGCGTCTCCACCGTGGCTGGCCACCACTACTGGAACTGGACCTTCGTCATCAGCACGCTGCTCTTCTGCCTCATCGCGAGAGTTTTAGGTGAGGTGTTAGTGTGGTGGCAAAGGCCTTGGGGACCGTCCTGGGTGATGGGTGACTCTCACGGCCACGAGGCCCAAGTTTGCCTTGCTGGGGAGATGGAGGTGACTGGGTGGCACTGGTCCACTGTGGGCGTCAGCCTTGCTGGTGGTTGGCTTTGTGAGGAGGTGGGGTTGAGGCCGAGTTTGTGCTCGACATGGGGTTGAAGCCTGTGACGGGTGTTGGGATGAGCCAGCAGGACAGTATCCACCTGCACCCATGGCCTCGAGGGGGTGACGCTGCGCTGGGCTGCAAGCTGGGCTCCCGGGGGGATCTCTTTGGGGCGGGAGGGTGTCCTTCACCATCCACTCACACGAGACCCCGGCCCGCTCCCCCAGGCGTCCTGGTCCTCACCTGGTTCATCAACAAGTTCCGAATTGTGAAGCTGACGCCCAAAGACCAGTTCATCATTGCCTATGGGGGCCTGCGGGGAGCCATCGCCTTCTCCCTCTGCTACCTCCTGGACTATAAGCATTTCGGCATGAGGGACATGTTCCTCACAGCCATCATCACAGTCATCTTCTTCACAGTCTTCGTGCAGGTTGGTGGTCACGGTGCAATTTCAGAAGGAAAGGGGGTTATTCGGTGAGCCGCGTGTGTTTGTGGAGGGTGGGCAGCACGTCCCCAGCCTCCATCCCTGACCCTGTCACTGTCCCCCTTCTCCAGAAGCTCTTGAGGCTGCCAAGTGACACCGGAACCACCACCCCGTGGTTCAGCTGTGCTGAAGCCAGCCGGTATGCCTTGGCGACAGCTCTAACCCACCTTCCCCGTTCCCTAGGGCATGACCATCCGGCCTTTGGTGGACCTGCTGGCCGTGAAGAAGAAGCAAGAGACAAAACGCTCCATCAACGAAGAGATCCACACGCAGGTAACCCGCTCCGCCCGGCCAGCCCTTCCCGCGCGCTTCTCTTCGCCGCCTTAGCCCTCTTCTCTCTCTGCTTCTGCCACCTCCACCGCTGTAACCAGGCGGGTTTACAGAGCGGGAGCTGCCCCTAAATCGGTGCCCAAGGTAAGGGGGGACAGAGCGAGGGCTCTCCTCCATCTGTGTCGTCCAGTGCCCGCTCCGACCCAGACCTCCCCTGTGCCTGGTAGAGCAGCAGCCCGCTTGCGTAGGACCGTGCTGCCCTCCTGAGGCCCATCCTGGACCCACAGCCCTGATTTTGCACCCCCTGAGTGCCCTCACCCCTGTGTCAGCGTGGGTGTCGGGGTGGGGAGAGGGTGGGTGACAGCCCTGCGAGCTGCCTACACCTTGGACCTTCTCTTCCAGTTCTTAGATCACCTTCTGACAGGGATCGAGGACATCTGTGGTCACTACGGGCATCACCACTGGAAGGACAAGTGAGTGTGGAGGTCTGGGGACGCGGCGGACCCGTGGGGGAGGTGGGGAAGGGTTTGAATCGCCACCTGGTAGGTTTTCCAGCCCTGTGCTGGATTTTTCCCCAGGCTGTAACATCCACACACCTACTCCCCTTGATGAATTATGGCCCTGGGTTGGTGGGAGTGGGGCTGCAGGGCTGCACCCCTTGGCCACGTCACCCACAGCAGCGTGGGAGCTGCCGGTGGCCGGTCCCTGCAGGAGCTCAGGACCATCCGTTGTGGTCCGGCAGCTGCTGGGTGTTTGGGAGGCTGCCTGGCTCGGGAGGGAGTCAGGGAAGCCTGGCCTGACCTGCACTGGTGGGAACGGAACCATCTTCTGCTGGCCTGGGCCAGGGATGGGGAGTGGGGAGTGGGTGCCGGGGCAGGGGGGGGGGTCTGATCTATCGCTGCTCCTCCTTTCCCCACATCCTCGGGAAGGCTGAATCGCTTCAACAAGAAGTACGTGAAGAAGTGCCTGATCGCGGGGGAGCGGTCCAAGGAGCCCCAGCTCATCGCTTTCTATCACAAGATGGAGATGAAGCAGGCAATCGAGCTGGTGGAGAGCGGGGGCATAGGCAAGATCCCCTCCGCTGTCTCCACCGTCTCCATCCAGTGAGTTCCCCAGCCCTGGCCACCCTCTGCCTCCAATGGGCCCCTGGCGTAGGCTGAGCACGCTCCCTGCTAGTGGCCGCAGGGCAAGCAGCCGTTCGGCCCTGCCTGAATCCTGTCTGTCCACGCAGGAACATCAACCCCAAGACCCTCCCCGTGGAGCGCATCCTTCCCGCCCTGTCCAAAGACAAGGAGGAGGAGATCCGGAAAATCCTTCGCAACAACCTGCAGAAAACCAGGCAGAGGGTAAGGTGTCCCCTGGCACCGTGTGTCCCCGCTGTGTTTCCCTGGGGGTGGCCAGGACCCCTTCCTACCAGAAGCCCTCAAGGCCAGCTGTGCCGTTCACCCCTGGTATCCCTGCCCTCCTGCCCCTCGTGTTCCTGGTCTTTTTCCTCCTGGGATTGTGCTGGGCTAGTGCTGAGCTTGGCTGGTGGCTGAGCCCAGCGTTTAAACCCTCACTGGGCTAAGGTGGGTCCAGATCGGGCATCACAAGGGACACAAGGGACAAGCCACAAGCTGGTGGCTGTTTCAGCCATCTCCGAGGGAAATGGTGCTGTGACCTTCCTTTGCCGTTCTGTGTGTGGGGGGTTTTTAACCCCTCTCCTTTTCTTGGGGCCTTTTCCCAGTTGCGATCCTACAACCGGCACACGCTTGTGGCCGACCCCTACGAGGAAGCCTGGAACCAGATGCTCCTGCGGAGGCAGAAGGCCCGGCAGCTGGAACAAAAGGTATCAAGGAGACGGTGGAGCAGGGATGCTTCCACGGACTGGGAAGGACGGGGGGCCGAGGGTGGCTTCCCAGCCTGGGAAGGGCATCAGTGTCCTAGATGGGGAGGGGGCTGAGGTTCAGATGGCAGCGGGGGACAGCCTTGGGGGGCCTTGTGATTGCTCCAGACTGAGCAAGTCCTGGCAGCACAGCTGGGAGGATGCACACACACGTCCTCTGCATCCCGCTGCTGCTTCTCACGCATCCCCGCGGCCTGGGGTCAATTCCCTGCCTCCCCTTCCCCATTTATCCTGGCCACTCCGACGGAAATGGTCCCTGTGTTCCAATTCCAGATGAACAACTACCTGACGGTGCCGGCTCACAAGCTGGATTCGCCCACCATGTCCCGGGCTCGCATCGGCTCAGGTAGGTGGGACCGAGCTGCCGGGGGAGCGCCGCTGCCGGCACCTCGCTGGGCATCGCCGGTGTTTGGCTGCTGAAACACTCGGTGGTTGTGTCATCCCGCACCCCATCAGCTCCTCCGCCGTTCTCCAGCCCCGATTGTCCCTGTCCCGCTCCCCTGCCTGCGATGCAGCCAAGCCCCAGGGGTTGGGGCTTCTACCTGAGCAGAAGCCCCCTGCTCGTTTCCCAGCACAATTCCCACCGGGAAGTCAGCTTGGCGGGTCGGTAGATCTCTCCGGAGCTCAGCTCGCTCCGTCCACGCACCCACATTTCTGGAGATCCCTCTCCCTGCCCTCTGCAGGGGTGACAACCAGGAGTGCTCAAGCCCCAAGACGCGTCCCTGGACTCCTGTCTCCTCCATCACGCGTTTGCTTTGCCGTTTTTCGTTCCTTCCATCCTATGTGTCCTTTCCGGCCTTGGGGACAGCGGGACAGCGTGTGACGGGGTGTGACGCTGGTGCTGGCGCTTGCGGAGCCGGCGGTTAATCGGCAGAGGGCAGCTTCGCCCCTTGGAAACGGCGCTGGGCTGGGCTGGGCTGGCTGGATTGGCTCCAGATGGGATGCGGAAATCAGGAAAAGCAATTAAACAGCAGGCTTGGAAATCACTGAGGCAGCCCGGGCATCCCAGCCCCAAACATCTTGGAGACGGGGGGGGCGTTAGCTGGGGGTCCCTGAGGCCTTTCCCTTCCCCAGGTTATCCTGACCCGGTTGTTCATGATCTCATGAGACGGGCCCTGCCTGACCCCTCTCTGCCTCCCCAGACCCGCTGGCCTACGAACCCAAGGCGGACTCGGAGAACCTGCCCATCATCACCATCGACCCGGCCTCCCCCCAGTCCCCGGAGTCCGTGGACCTGATGAACGAGGAGCCCAAGGGCTGCGGCGGCCTGCCGCCCTCGCCCGAGGAGGACGAGGAGGGGCTGGTGATGCGGGTGAAGGAGCCTTCCTCCCCGGGTACCGACGATGTCTTCACCCCGGGGACCAGCGACAGCCCCAGCAACCAGCGGATGCTGCGGTGCCTGAGCGACCCGGGGCCTCGGCCGGAGCCGGAGGAGGGGGAACCCTTCATCCCCAAGGGGCAGTAGCAGCTGACAGGCGAAGCCTCGCACGATGCTTCGTATAGTTTCTCTCTCTTCGTTTGATCTTCTTCCTTTGCTCTCCTTTTTTTTCGGTTTCTTCTGTCACTACACACCGGGTTCAGGAAGGGGAGAACGTCCTGGATGGACTGGGATTGTCAGGACAGCTCTGCCCGGCAAACCCTGGGCTGGTCCCGAGGAGCGGGGAAGGAGCCCCCGGGATGCACCGGGCTCCATGGCTGCTGTGGCCTGGGGGTGACAGACGATTTACCGCCCTGGACCGGGATTTGCAGGTGCCCTGGAGCCCCGGCGGGGCTTTCCCGGAGGTTGCCCACCCACTCAGGACCCATGAGCGGCTCCTCGGGGCAGCTGCGGCCAGCATGGGGTGGGCCCTGGCCGGGGGTGGGGGTCCGCAGGGGCTGCCCCACGGCACAGCTTCGCCTCTCCTCGGCTTGCTCCGGAGCAGAGGGATGGGCAGATGGGAGCCAGACTCTGCTTTGGGGTTGGGGGCACCCACCACCTCACCCTGCACCCACCCAGGGACCTCGGGCTCATGCCACTTCTCCCTGCCTCGGCCACTTCCCCGGCGGGGCCGGTGGCCACCCGGGAACCTCTCCCCCGGCCCTGCATTTCACGCCAGGTCTTGTTAAATAAATATCCTATAGCCATGCAAGGGGGGAGCTGGGTCCCCCCTCGCTTTGAGCGGCCCCACAAGCCCGGGCCTCTCTGTCCCTCCTGGAACCCGCTACCTGTCCCCCATCGCCACGGGGACCCTGTGCCAGCCTCGGCCCCTCGTCCCGTGCCTGTCTGGCAGCGCGGCCGCGGCACCGGCTGCTCCTTAACCAAAGACGGCGTCCGGGCTGCCGGGACACGGGGATGGGGCACGCCGGGGGGTCCATTTGCGACGTGGCGGGGGGACGTTATTTTTCTCTCCCTGCAACCAAGAGGAGCCAGGGAAGAGCCCGGGGGTGGCTCACCCGGCGTGGGGACGTGTTGGGGCTGGGAGGTTGGCAGGAAGGGGACAGTCACCCCCCAAGGGGGACGGCTGGGGGTGGCGGGGGTGTTCCTGAGCTTGGCAGGACCGGTCTTTCCCCAAGGCTCGGCTGGGAGGGAGCGCTGGGGTGTTCCGGTGACTTCCAGCCCTCCCCAGGCTCAGGGTGTCCTACGTCGTGCCCCAGCCTGTCACTCTGTCCCTCACGTGCCACCCGGCTCTCACCGCGTGCCACCCTTCGCCGTGGGTGCTGCCTCCCCCGTGCCGCGGGGTGCTCGTCGCCCCCCCGCCCCCAACCCTGGGGACTGCTTCCCCCCCCTGCCCCACGCCTTCCCCACGCCGTGCCTTGCCACGCGTCCTCTCTGCCCCGCTGCCTTGGCGGGCACCCGTCCCTCCGCGGCCCAACCGGGACCCCCGGGGGGACCGGCGTCCGCGCGGCTCCGTCGCTCACGCCGGGGGGGCCAGGGAGACCCCACGTCGCTGCCTGCGCCTGCCTGCCCGCCCTGCTCTCGCCTCCAGGAGGGGGGAGGGAAAAAAAAAAAAAAGCAATGAAAATTTCTCTTGTATAAAAAGGAAAAAAAAAACAAACAAACAAAAAAAAAAAACAAACCAAAAAAAACAAACCACGTGTAAAGAGAATCTTGGTTTTTATCATTAATAATAAATTAATGTTAATTTTTAGTGGGTTTTTTGAGCTGTTCAGGCCATCCGCCCCTGTCACAGCGTCCCGGCCGTCCCAGATGGCGGAGGTGGCTGTGAGATCTTGTCCCTTGGGCTCCCGCGTCCCTCCCCGGGGCTGCAGGATGCTGGTGTGAGGGGGTGTTGGGAGGGGAAGGGCTGGTTTTCTCACTTTGCAGGGGGAAGAAGGCAAAAGGCAGATCCTTTTGAGGGACGTGGATGTCCCCGTCACGGCCCCGAGGTGCCGGTGGGGCATCCCAGAGCAGCTCTGCCAGCCCCGAGCCCAGTGCGGTCCCCACGGGGAGGAAAGGGCCAACGTCCCACTGCTGGGAGCACCCGCTTGTCCCAGGTCCCTGCTTCCATTGCGGTGGGATTTTGGGCTGGCTCCGTCCCCAGGGAAGGGGGCCTGGGGACATTTGACCCCTGCGACTTTTTTCCTGGCTTTCCCCAGGAGCCAGGGCTGAAGCCGAGCTCTCAAAGAGCAGCCGGTTCCTTCCCATCAGCATCCCACGAGCGGAGAGAGGGAAAAGGCTCAAGGCGGTGCCTGGGCGAGGGGCTCCATCCCGACCCGAAAATCCCCCAGGAAAGACCCAAACCCCCCCCCCGGGAAAGACCTTCCCAGCCCCAGCAGCGCTGGCACCTTGTCGTCCATCCCCCCTCAAGGAACCCCCCCAGGGCCACGGGTGCCCCGGGGCGGCCGGAGCTCCTCGCTTTTGGGCAATTGCAATGGGAGCGTGTTTCATGGCTGCAAATTAAAGCTCTGATTCAAGGAGGCCGTGAGTCACCCCCTCGCCATCCAGCGAGCGCATCATCGCTGGCGTTGCTCATGTGCTTAAAATACCTAAAGCCCAGGATCCCCCGTGGCCCTGGGCTGGGACACGGCCCGGCCGACGCACGCCAGGGCTTCCCCCCAGCTTTGCCGAGGGGTCCCTGGGCGGGACGAGGCAGGTGGGGACGTGGGGCAGGCGATGCCGTGGGGTCCGTGGCAGTGCTGGTTTGGGGGGGTGCCATCCTTGGACCCCGTGCAGGGTTCGGGGTGCCTCATCCGCGGGGCGGCAGAGCTGATGGCGGGACCCCAAAAGCAGGAGGGGTTGGCAGGAATGGGCAAAGCCGGGCCTTGGCTCCATCCTCGCTGGGGGAGAGCTGAGGTTTTGCCGTCCCATCCCAAAGGGTGGGAGCACGGAGAGGTGCTGGCCGCAGCCCAGAGGCCGGGTGATGGCCACCCATCCCGGGCACGGAGGGGACAGCAGGAAGGTGGCCGAGCATCTCACCCGTCCCACGTGCCAGAGGGCGTCATGTGCGGCCGCCCTCTTGATTTCAGTCATACCTTTCAGGCGAGAACTCACCAAACCAAGGCATTTCCAGGATATTCTTGTTTCTGTCTTAAAGGGTGAGTAACTTTTGTTAATGAGGAAGGCCTAATGATCCCTCCAGGGATGGGCTGTCACCGCTGAGCAACTGCCAAAGCACACGCAGCGCCGAGGCCGGGGGGTGGATGGGCCCCAGTGCGTGTCCCCAACCCCGCGGTCCTGGCGGTGACGCCCTTTTCCCTTGTGCATCCCCCCTGTGCCCCGCACCCCCTCCCCAAGCCCCAGTGCCCCCCGCTCCTTCCCAAAGCATGGCAGTGGTGCCAAGGACAGGGAGAACGGAGGGATCCTGAGCGGGGCAACCTTGTCCCTGCACACACGTGTGCCGAGGCGTTTATGGCCCTTTCCATAACCCCCATCCACGGGGATTAGAGCTGCTGCCTCTGCAGCTGCAGGGATCTGCGCCGGCCGGGGTGGCTGGGCTCCCCCGTGCCTCAGTTTCCCTCTGCGTGGTCTGGAGCTGCCACCACCTGCAGCCGTACCCGGACATCACCCGGGGCCCAAAAACACACAGCGAAGGGGCCGGCTGCGTTCTCTACCTGGCTCAAATCAGTGGCATTAAGCTGGGTTGTCCCTTGCCACGGCTTTAAAAGTCACAGCACGTAGTGTCACGGGGAAGCCACCGAGGCTGGGACGTACAGGTTGCTGTTCGTGCTGCGGGGGGACACCAGGATGGGAACCTTCCCGGCCGCTGACACCACAGGCAGCTTCGAGGAGGCAGCTGGGTCCCAGCCCCTCGCTGGGGCACGTTGGTGCCGTGTCCCCCTCCCCATGCCCTGGCGATGCCGTGTCCCCCCCGCGCTCCCCGGGCAGCATTTTCCAGCAGCCAGGGGAGGTGACGGGTGCCATTCCCCAACTCTGTGTCACCTGCTGTAATAACACCCTGCGGTCCCTTTCATCTCAGGGCCTTCAAGGTGGCCCTCTCCAGGGCGAGGGTGTCCCAGTGTCGTCACTTATCATTAATTCCAGGAGGCAGCTGGGAATGTGGCAGGGTCTGGGGGTCCCATCCGGTGACACGGGGACCCCAGGCTAAGAGCAGAGCTGCGACACCCTTCATGCCAGGCAGTGAACGTGGGTGCTCAACACACAGCTGCGCTGCCTACAGTGCCAAATTTGGCCTTGCCGTGGCCACTCGGGGCCACGGAGGCAGCCGGTGACACAGCCCCTGGGGACGTGGGTGTCCCAGTAGTGAGGGTCTGGGGGCAGCAAGCAGCGGTGGCACTTCTGGGACGGACTGTGCGGGAGCGAGCGGGGCTGGACGGGGATGTGAGTGACGGGGAGGTGTCCGGGAGTGGTGTTTGCCAAAGGAGGCTTCGGACACGGCCGATGAGAAGGTCCCCACCTCCTGAACCCACAGCGAGCGCGGGGAGGCAGCATGTGCATGGGGACAGTGGCACGTGGCGGGGGACAGCAGCGCGTGTGCATGGGACGGTGGGCGTTTGCATGGAGATGGCAGCAAGTGTGCATGGCGATGGCAGGAAAGTGCATGGGGATGGCAGGAAAATGCATGGGGACAGCTTGTGTCTGCATGGGGACAGCTCGTGCCTGCGTGGGGACGGCTGGTGCGTGTGCATGGGGCACGCCAGACGTGCACAGAGATGGCCGGTGCCTGCACGGGACAGCGGGTGCGTGCACAGGGACAGCTGGCCGTGGGCACGGGGACAGCCAGTATGTGCATGGGGACAGCATGGGACACGGCTGGCCTGTGCAGGGTGGCAATGCCGGGGGCGGCTGTCGTGGGAGCGGGGCAGGAGGAATGCCCCCACCCTGACAAGGGAGCGTTGCTGCTCCCCCGGGGCGACGCTGGGTGACGTTGGTGGCTCCGGGAGAAGGGCTTGGTCCCTCCTGCTTGCTCAGGGAGTTGGCACACACCCTGCTTAATGTGGGTGGGACGGAGCCGGTCCCACGCAGGTCAGGGAGTCCCCAGGATCTCTCTTCACCCCCAGGTTGGGCTTTCACCCCTCACCCCCCTCCCTCAGCCCGTCCCAGCCCCACACCCCGGCTCCTCCAGCCCTTTTCCCCCCAACTCCCCCACTGAGCAGCCCACGATGGGTGCTCGGGGCTGGACAAGGTCCCCAAAGCCCTGGGGGACGCCGCTTGGATGGGGGGGTCTCTACCTCCATCCCCCAGCCGCCCTCCCTGCAGCCCCTGCCCCTCTCCATCCCCCCTGGCAGCGGGGTGCCCTGTTCCTCCCCAAACATGCAGGGACACGTCCCGGCTCCTCCCTGGGTGATTTCCCGGCAGGGCAAAGCCGGTGTCCCTGAGAAGAACTGGGATGCTGGCAACCCCAGATCCATGGGGTGAGTGGGGCCACGGCATCCCCGAGCCCCCATCCCCCTGCCCAGCCCCTGACCCACCCTCGCACCCCCAAAGGGGCTTTGCAACTCTCGTGCCATCACCCGGGAGGCAGGATCCGCCCGCGTTTCACCCCAAGACGATGATTATTCCTTAATTGCTAACAAAACAAACGAATAAAGCCCGGGCTGGCCCTTGCTGAGCTGGAAGGAAACGGCCTCAGTGCCATTCCTGGTCCCGGGTTCGCTGCCGGCGGCTCTTTGGGATAATCGTTTGGTGATGGATGTTAACGAGCGGCTCAGCCAGTCCGGCCGGAGCACGTCAGCTCTTTTTAATGAGCTGGTGTTTTCTCCGGAGCCGTCAGCACGCCTGGCCCTCTCAGCCCGGGCAGCGCCAACGTGGATCTCCCGACTCATCACCAGGCCACTGGCTCACCCCCCCAAGGATCTGCAGCACCTCCTTCATCCCATCAGCTCCACGGCCCCTTTCTGTCCCACCCCCCAGGGGTGTCACAGATGGTGGGGACCCCCAAACCGCCCTGCCCAGAGGGTGCTCAGCACCCGGCCAGCTCTTCCTCCCGTGCCTGATATCCCCCAGCCAGACCCCCAGGATGGGTGAACAGGGCGGATCCCAATCCCTAAAGCCATTTGGCCTCTCTCGGCCTCTTGGGAAACTCTTCCTGATGCGGTTCTTTGGCCAACAGGATCAAAGGGATTTTGCAATGGGAGGTGGATACCTGATTTTTTATCAAGTTCCGTGGAAAATGACTTTCTGGCAGGGCTCCCCTCCTCCTGCGCCCCAGTTCGGAGCCCCATGTGGCGTAACCAGGAACAGCGTTTAATCCCGGCGGAGATGCCTGATGGAGCCGTGCAATTACTCTGGAGAACAAAACCCACAACACGAGGAACATCCCCACATGGGGACCCCGGCAGAGGGGACTCCATCGCCCCATGGGACGCGTCGGGTTGTTGGTACATCACGGGGTGGGAGGATTTCAGAGGGGACCAGGGCTCCCCTTTGCCTCCTCTCCCTCCAGCCCAGCTGTGGATGCTCCTAAACACCCCATTTCCCCCAAAAACCCAAATCCTCCCATCACTATGTTACTCTTTCCGCAGCCAGCTCCAGCTTCCGGTGCCAGAGCCCTGGGACATGGGAGAGGACAATCTGCAACCATCAAACCTTGGCTTCAGAGATGGACTTTGCAGTTGGAAGAGCTCTGCAACAGCCTCCCCAAGGCAAAATGCCCCAGAATGGGGGTTTGGGGTTTTTCAGGGGTGTTTTTGCAAAAAAAAAAACAACCCTGTGAGGGTATAAAAATAAATCAGCGCTGACTTGTTCCCCGACAGGGCTCGTGGCTTTTGAGGATGGATCCCAGCTCCCAGCAGGAACGGGGGAAATGGGAGGGACGGCTGCAGATGCGGAGCCTGGAGTCGTGCCTGTCCATCCGCAGGACTGCGAGGCATCGGGCACCGGCTCGGCAGGGAGGCGTCTCCTGGAAATGTCTGCAGGGTTAAATGCCGCAGAGAAATGAGCTCTTTAAAGTGATGGGAATTGTTGGGATGAAAGGAAATGGGCAGCCGGCGGCTGGGAACACGGCTGGCCTGGGGAGGAGGCGGTGGCTCGGCCGGCAGCGGGGCCACGTGGTGGATTTAGGGGCTGGGGTTGAAATCCCAGGGCTGGGAGCCCCCGGCATCAGCCTCCTGGTGGGGTCCATCACCTCGGGGTGTCACCCTGGGTCTCCTGGGTGCCAGAGGTTCCCGCAGCTGGTGCGTGTGGCGGGTCCCTGGGGACACTACTGGACAGGGAGAGAGGGCCCGGGGGTGGGGGGTATCAGGCTGGGGAACATTGGGCTGTGGGGCGCCAGACCATGGTGTATCAATGGGGTATTGCAGCCATGGGGCATCAGTGGGGCATCAGGCCATGGAGATGGAGTATCAATAGGGTACCAGGCCATGGGGTATTCATGGGGCATCAGGCCATGGAGCATCCATGGGGTACCAGACTGTGGGGATCAGTGGGGTATCAGATCAGTGAGTATCAGTGGGGCAGCAGGCCATGGGGCATCAATGGGGTACCAGGCCGTGGGGCATCAGTGGGTCACGAGGCCATGAGGCATCCATGGGGTACCAGATCATGGGGATCAGTGAGGTATCAGGTCATTGAGTATCAACGGAGCATCAGGCCATGGGGCATCAGTGGGGTACAGGGATGTTGGGCACCAATGGGGCACCAGGGCACAGGGCATCAATGGGGCATCCACGGGCCATCAATGGGGCGTCCCTTTAACCCGCGCTCCGTCCCAACCAATCACCGCCGGGATTCCCGGCACGCAGCGTGCCGCGCCAGAGGGGCGGGGCTCCACCGCTCTTGTCCCGCCCCCTCCACCCTTCACCCCGCCTCTTTCCCTACCCTCTCCTCTGATTGGTTCCTAGCCCAGCCCCAACCTTCACCCTGAGCCTATGAGATCGCGGGAGGGGTGGCGGGCTCGGGCAGGGATTGGCGGCGGGGCCGGGCCAATGGGGGCGCGGCCGCGGGGCCCTATATAAAGCGGCGCGGGGCGCGGGCGAGCGCAGCGCTCAGCGGAGCCGGTGGCGGGCGGGGAGCAGCGCGGCCTGGCCCGGTTCGTCGCAGCGTCCCCTCGGGCCCCGACCGCGCCTCCCCGCCTCCGCCCCGCCGTAGCCCTCCTCTCGCAAACGGCTTTTTTTTTTTTTTTTAAATTTTTTTCCCTCAAATCCCGGGGCACTTCCGGCTGGTTTCCGGGCTGTTTCCGGGTGACTCGGGCTTCTCTTCCGGTGGCGTTTCGGCGATGCTGGCGGCGGCGGCGGCGGGGCCCGCTGCGGGCGCCTCGGAGCAAGGCGGAGGCCGCTTCAGCGTCCTGTCGTGGGAGCAGCTGCAGCGGCTGGACCAGATCCTGGGGGAGGCCGTGCCCATCCACGGCCGCGGGAACTTCCCCACGCTCTCGGTGCGGCCTCGCACCATCGTCCAGGTGAGGCCGGGGGCGGGTAGGCCGCGGTTGAGGCCCTGGGGGGTGGCTGGGGTGGTGGAGGCGGGGGGGTACGGGCCGCGCTCCGCCGCCCCGTTGGACTCTGCCCCGTTCCCGTGAGGGTCAGGGAGAAAATAAAAGTGCTGAGGCGGCGGTAACCGGCCCGCCGGGCCCCGGGCCAACTCTCCCCGGGCACCCTCCGCCTCCCCCCATGCCGGGCTGAGGACAGAGCGGCCGGCCTGGGTCGCCCGAGGGGGGTCGGGGATTCTCCCCCGGGGTGGGGGTGTTTAAAAGGTAGCAGGAACGTATAAAGCTGGGAAAACCCTCTTGGAAAGAGCCTTCTTTGGAAAAATGACACGGGTTGAAAATTGATGCATGATCCCATGGATCCTGCTTTGCTTCATCCCGTCCTGTGTGTGTGTCCCCCCCCCACCTCCTCCTGTGTGCGTTTGGCGCCCTACAGAATGCGGGTGGGTGAGGGAAAGTGGCTTTTTGGAGCTGCTGCCACCAAATGGCTTCGTGCTGGTGGACGTTTGTAAGAGGCCGTTGTTAATTTAAATGCCGGATCAAATGTCAGTGTCCTTTGATTCTTGTCACACTGACCGTATCCTCCAGAGCCTGCCTAACTCTTCATCTTGTTTGAGAGTTCCTGTTAGTTTAACTATAAAGTAATAACTGTGTTTAATATTAAACTAACAATGTAGTTCAAATAAGCTGATGCATATTCATGTTTGGGAGGCAACTTCATTCCTCAGTAATGACTCATCAAATGTAAAAATCAGGCATGTTAGCTTCTAATTAAAAAGGCTATTCACAAAGCTAAAACCAGACTGGCTTTCACAATAAACTAATCGCAGGGATTTTGAAGCCTCAGCTGCTTGAGAAATATTTCTGCTTAAGCCTGGAAAAAGGAAAGGTGACATTTGAAAGACACTTGGCTGTATGAAAGAAAGCAAGCCTCAGCTGATTTCAAATTCCTTGAGTTCCTGCTGCATCTGCTGGGGGCAGAAGTGCTAAATCTTGGCTGCTGGAGCTTTAAACCAAATGACAGACGAGAGCTACTGTCAGGGCACTGCCCTTGGGTTGTGCAAGGCCAGCGGAGCTCGGCGCTGTTAAAAGCCCGGCGCGGTGCAGCATCAAATGTTCCACCACTTATTACTGTTTAGTTCCACAAAACTGAAGCAATTTGGTGCCGGAGCTGCTGAAAAGGATGTTGCCACTAGCAACTTCAAACACTAAATAACTGAGGGCTGTAATTCTGACCAACCGCGCTGGCAGACCCTGTATTTAGGGCTGACTAATCTGAAACAAGTAACCTAAAAGGCAGTTATTTATTGCACATGCTCTTGTTGTTGTGGGAGGTGGGAAGCGGCAGGTCAGGACGCAGGCAGGGTTTGCTCGTGCCTGGCTGTCAGAGTCAATTATCTGAACCACACGTAACGTGAGGTGCTGTTTTGGGAAGCAGGTCAGCAGCTGCCTAACCCTTTAAATATCCAACCCTCTGGGGAAAACGCATTCCTGAACCCACTGCCTGCAGCTGGGCTGGTGTGCTTCAGGTTGAGACTGGTAGGCTGAAGCCTCCTGTCCTCGGGGAAGCGGCAAGGCTCTCTGCGCGTTGAAGCTTTTTTGGATGATTTGGGACAAGACTCACTTTGAGCAGTTAGATTATTTCCCCCCATACACACTTTTCTCACTACATCTCACATGGGCGGACCTGGAAACGCAGGAAGCTCCAGTAAGCCTAAAGCTTAATGGGTCTGAAACGCTGCAGGTCCTGAGTAGTGCCCAGGAAGGGGTTAAGCAGACATTCATCGGGGCTAGAAAATTAATCCGGAATGAGATTTTTCTCCAAGCACTGGTCCTAGCTCTGCCTCTAACGCTTTTGTGACCTGTATCTTGTCTCCGTCTGACCCTAATAGCACAAAACTCAACTCCACAAGTAGCGCTGGAGCCGTGCCTCGGGTGAGTGACTCCAGTGGCAGTTGGCAACAACTGCGCGCCAGGAACTCCCTTGGATCGACTGCCTGATATTTATTCTATACAGGGGAATAACCCCGTGCCTCTCTTAGGAGTAAATGCAGTTTTCACACTATCTGCCTTTGAAAACAACTGCTTTCCTGGCTGGATTGGATGTTCTGGTGGGGACTTGGGGCTTCCGATGGTGAATAGCTCGCTGCTTAACTGTTGCCTGACATGTGACTGTCACCATTGGGTTGGCAAGGAGCCCGGGCGCATTTCTAACGTCTTGTCAGGGAGTAATAGGGGAAACACCAGCAGAGAGGCTGCGTTGTGAGATTTAACAACCTCCTGAACTTCTGATTTAACAAGTTTAAAAACATTCATCGGTTTGTACCGAGATACCTTCCGTTTGCGAGGCACCTTGGGGCAGCAGAAGCTGGCTGGCGTGGTGTCTGAGCGTTGTCCCCAAGTGGGCCGTGATGTGCTGTGGGTTGTATACTGCAGTCCTTCACCTTTATGTATTGTTTCTTCTAAAGAAAAATCGTGCAGGGGGACAGTTTTACAGCTGCTGGGACTCACCGGAGCTACGGTGCTCTGGTGTCCCCACGCAGAACTGTCTGCTCAGGGCCATGTCAACCGAGTGGGGGTTTCAGCCCCTCTGATAAGGTTTTGAATTTTTGTGGGGCCTTTCAAATGAGGACAACCTTGCAAGGCCGAGTAGCCTGGTCAGACGGGCTTCTAGTGGTACGACTTGTCTATTTGTATCCCAAGCTTTGGCTCTTTCACTTGCCTCAAGCCCCGGGTGAGCAGACTGGCTAGGTGGGACTCGCAGGACAGTGGGTAATTGCTGGAGAGAGACATGAAAGCAGCGTGAGGGACGGGAAGAGCTTCTGCTGGAAGATGTGAACTTAATCTTCCTGGGATCTCTGAGCTCAGTTAAACTCAAATTATAAGCTGGTGTCCAGCTAGTTTATTTTATGGTCTTGGGGGTTATTTCAGCCTCCTGTATTAAGTAATCGGGCAAGTGATTCAGTTTCGCTCTAAATGAACAAAGCTTTGGAGGTGCTGGTGGGTGTAGCCAGGACTGAGCAGGCAGCATTAAAATCACCGGAGTAACACCCGTAAGATGAAAGCTGCTTCTTGTGCTTGATAGCATGCCAAGTTCAGCATGAAGCTCTGACACACTGGAAATTGTTAGGATACACTTACTAGTTAGGACATGAACTTGCATACGCCTGGCTGGGGCTTTTGAGCAGTTCTGGCATCTTGATTTGCCTTTAATGAGCCTTGACAGGCAAAGGGGATGGCTGAAAGGAGTGAGCCACCCTGATTAAATCAACAGGGACTGCTGCAGACTGTGCTGCCGCCTCGTATTTGGAGTCCTTTTTGGATCGCCTGGTCTTGGCTTGATGGCTGGGAAGGCTGGTTGCAACCATGGGGGGACAAAGGGGGCAGAGACCGCCCCAAAGAACGGGTTTGGATAACCCCGCAGCTTTGCTGGGGGGAAGGAAGGGAAGGGCAAACAGCTGTACTGGAAGCAGAAACAGCTTTTCAAGCGCAGTAAGAGCCCTCTAAGGCAAGGGAATAAAGAAAGGAGAGCCACCCCCATCTGCTGGCAAGGCTCTGGATTCTTCCCAAAGTGACCTATTTCTAATGGATTAGCTTTTTATTTCACTGTCTTGCACTGGAGTGACCCATATAAGCACAGGGAGTGAATCCTGCTACTGTAGACTGCTGCAAGAATGCTGTCTTGCTTCTCACCAACTCTCTCTATATCTCAGGTTGTCCGTAGTCGCCTGGAGAAGAAAGGAATCGCAGTCCATAATGTAAGGTTGAACGGCTCGGCAGCTAGTCACGTTCTGCATCAAGACAGTGGTTTGGGTTACAAAGACCTAGATCTCATCTTCGGTGTGGATCTGAAGAGCGAAGATGTCTTCCAGCTTGTTAAAGATGTGGTCATGGATTGCCTTCTTGACTTCCTCCCGGAAGGTGTCAACAAAGACAAGATCACCCCCATGACTCTGAAGGAGGCATACGTGCAGAAGCTTGTGAAGGTGTGCAACGAAACCGACCGCTGGAGCCTCATATCGCTCTCCAACAACAGCGGGAAGAACGTGGAACTCAAATTCGTGGACTCTCTCAGACGGCAGTTCGAGTTCAGCGTGGACTCCTTCCAAATCATCCTGGATTCGCTTCTGCTGTTTGGGGAGTGTTCAGAGAACCCCATGGCTGAGAACTTCCACCCCACGGTCACTGGGGAGAGCATGTACGGGGACTTTGAGGAGGCAATGGACCATCTGCGGAACAGGGTCATCGCCACGAGGAACCCGGAGGAGATCAGAGGTGGGGGGCTTCTGAAATACTGCAACCTCTTGGTGAGGGGTTTTAAGCCCAAATCGGAAGTGGATATGAAGGCACTACAGAGGTACATGTGCTCCAGGTTTTTCATAGACTTCTCTGACATCGGTGAGCAGCAGAGGAAGCTGGAGTGCTACCTCCAGAGCCACTTTGTCGGCATGGAGAGCAAAAGATATGACTATTTGATGACCCTCCACAGGGTGGTCAATGAGAGCACAGTCTGCCTTATGGGACACGAAAGGAGGCAGACCCTCAACCTCATTGCCATGCTGGCCGTGAGAGTCCTGGCTGAGCAGAACATCATCCCCACGGTCACAAACGTTACCTGCTACTACCAGCCAGCTCCCTACGTCAGTGAAATAAACTTCAACTACTATGTCACCCACGTGCAGCCCTTCCTGCCTTGCAATCAGTCCTACCCAACGTGGCTTCCCTGTAACTGAGCCAGGACGAACTTCAGGGTCTGTCTGTCCTCCAAGGTATTTCCTTGCCGTGGGGAGGGGGCAAAAAAAAAAAAAAACAACAAACAAACAAACCACAAAACAACAAAAACAAACAAACCTTCTTAGAACTGCAACAAAAGGAAACTTCCTGGACTTTTTCTTGAGTGTCTCGTTCCTGGGGTTGTCGGAACGAGGCCTGTCTGCCGTACACTGTGATGGGAAGTGCAGTGTTACGGAAAGTAGCTGACGTTGGACGTTTACAGGAAGACTCGATCGCTTATTGAATTCTGGAGGCAATGGGGGAGGGTGGGGGTTGTGTGAGGGGAGACTGTAGAATTACGCTAAGGTAGAGCTGCACTGCCCTGAAACGGATCTGAATTGGTTTTGGTTGTCTTTTTTTTTTTTTAGTGCGGGAGGTGTTATGGGTGTGCAGACTTGTGGTTTCTGAAGATAGAAGCCCGAGTGGCTAATTCCTTTGAAGGACCAAAGAATCCTGTTTAAGTGCCTGTAACAATATAAACACAACTGTACTGTAAACCTTATTATTTTTTCGCAGGGGCTGACATCCCAAGAGCTTGAGTGGGGATGTCCCACGAAGAAAATGTTTCTGTTGGGGGTGGGAGGGTCGTTAAGATCATTTCTAGTAGCCTCGCTGAAGCAAGAATGGGATCGCAGGTTACATGTCGCTGAGGTTTTTTGGCATGGCTTGCTGCCTGTGAAGGACCAGCTGTAGCAAATAGCTGTCAAAGCGGAGTTGCATAAACAGGGGTGGGCTTGGAATGACTTTTTTTTTTGTGTAAATGCCTAAAACTGGGGACGGCGGTGGGGGCGGGGGGGGGGGGGGGGTTGGGGAGTGCATGGTGGAAAATGCTGTGCGGAGCTTTGTGGAGAAAAGGCAGCAGGGACCTACGTATGAATTTACTCAAGCTCCCGAGTCTGCAGTGCCAAAACGTAATCGTGTACGTAAACCACGAGGCAGATGATCTGTCCAGGAGCCTGCCCCAGGCTACCGTACCTAATCGTGTATTTTCTAGGGGAATTTGAAATGCTGCTTATTTTGTTTGGGTGGTTGTTGGGTTTTTTTTGGTTTTTTTTTTTGGCATGCAAGTGTGGTTTTAATGCGTAAAGCCAGAGGCCGGCTGGGTTTATCTGGGACGATGAGGCTTGTCCTTTGAAGCACAAACCAACTAGTTAACTAGTCAGTTATCCCCAGCTGTTGCTGTGATGGGGGCTGGAGCCCGTGTCCTTCTAGGAGCTAGGCAGACCTCTTCCAGACTTGGGCTGGAGATCTTCCCTCTGCCCTCAGGCAGGTCCTATCTTCAAAAGCAGCTTATTTCCAGTTACGTGATTCCACATGCGAGCCACTGATAGCGTTTGAAATTCATTCTCTAGCTAGAAATGGAGCTTGGGGAGGGGGGAGAAGGTTGTGCAGAAGTCAGTTGGCCTTAGGAGGGAGGAGAGGGGGGGAAAAAGTATGTCTTCTCCGAACAAACCCTCTTGTGTCTTGGGAGTTTGACGCTCTCTTAGTCAAATGTTTGGCTTTGAAGTTGTTGGGTGTCTAGAGCACAAACAGTCTTTCACTGAGCTGCCTGGATTGCCGTGCCCGTTCTCGTGAAACATCATCTCAGACTTAACTATGCACGGATGGAGAGGTGGGTGAGCAAGCAGGCGCTCCCTAGAGATGCTGCTCTGGGAACACCGTGGCTTCATGGTGCTTCCTCCGAGGCTGACATACTTGAGTCTCTTTACTAATTTTTTTTTGTGGGGTTTGTTTTTTTTTTTTTGTGACGAAACTGTAATAGCTGGGCAGACTGAACACTCTTAATAAAGATTAGAACCTTGGAACGTGTATAGCCAGATTGCTACCTTTTTTGGGGTAGGGGCGATGTGGGGTGGGAGGGGGAAGCAGTCTGGGGGCTCTTGCACTTAACATGAACTAACCAATTTGAAACTGGTCCAGCTTCGCTTCCTATCCAGTCAGAGCTGAAGAAATGTCACTAACGATGTAGTTATTACAGGTTTAACTGCCTTCCTGTAGAACAGCTTTGCCTTCAGGGCCAGGGCTGGTGTGTAGACTCTGCCCCAGCCCGGTAACTCCCTGCTGCCCAGAGCCTGATCCCTGTGGTGCGAGTTTGAGACTTTTTTTTTTTTCCCCCAGTGCAAGGTAAAAAATTGGTGTAAGGGCTGCTTTTGAGATCCTAAGCATGCCGCCTTCACGGCTTCAAAGGAGGATATTTGTTCGCTTGTGGTTTTTTTCTTGCGTTTTAAACTTCAGATGAACGTAGATGACATGTAGCGTGCTTTTTTTTTACGGGCTGCTTCCCCTCTGCCCACAGACACATAGACGCACTAAACTGAGATTCCCTCCTTCCCGTTTAAGATGTCAAAAAGATTCCCTACGGCCAACAGCTCGACAGGGCAACTTCCGTTGAGATTGCACTTTTGATTTACGGAGTGTGTGTGGTGGGACTCTTGCGAATGGATTGAATCTGAATTATATTTTTTTTTTTCTAGACCTTGCAGTGATACTGTGCTGCCTCCTGTGAGGGGGGGGCAATTGGAAGATTCCAGTAGCTTGAATGGCACTTGATTTTGTTTTAAATGTTGTTTTTTCCTACACCTGTATCACTTGTCATGCGATGGGCTTGACATAGACTCACTAGATTCTTTAGAATCTGTTACAAATAAATACAGTGTATTCAAATTTGTTGGATTTTTTTTATTATTAATTATTATTGTTTGCTTGTCCATCCGAGTAGCGTGCTGTTGAGGTGGCTGACCCTGCTCCCACCAAGAACCAGTCTCTGAACCAACTGGTTCCGTGGAGAGGAGCGAGCTGGGATGCTGGTTCTGGACCTGGCCTGATGCTCCTCGTATGTCGAGCTGCTCCGTCCCTCAAACCGAAGCAGCTGTGGGAGCCTGGGAAGCGTGTAGCTGTTGGCAGGTCATTCCGGCGGCCCAGGGAGGTTTCTATTAATAACACTGTTCTTTAGTGTTGGGCACCTTCCCTTTTCCTGGTGCCTCCTCAAGTTGCTGGTGGGGGAGGGTGGCCCGCCAGTGGCAGCGGTGACCTGAGGTCCCTTGTCTTGGGGGATGGTACGGGGGGACTCTCGCTGCTGGCTTTCCACGACTTCGTTCTTGTCTGCTGATGGTCCTGAACAGCCAAAGGTTGCTTGCGTAACTAAGACTTGCTTATTTTGTGTCGCTGACCCACCCGCAGAGTGGTTCCTCTTGCAAAGGGGAGGGCGAGAGGCTCTGAAAGGTTTACCTCCCCCCAAAAAAAAAGCTTGAATCTGCTGGTGTTTAGGCCGGATTTCCCATGCCGTGGCTAGAAGCTGGCTGTCGGTAGCTGGGTGCAGGCTCCTCCAGCCTAAGATGAAGTTTCATTTCCCCTTGTCAAGCTACAGGCAGTTCTGGTTCCACTGCAGCCATCGAGCCCGTGACGCGCCGGTCCCTCTTTGGGACAAACTTGCTGGCTCCGCATCTCTGAATTGTTACAGTCCGGAGCCAAATTTCCCTCTGACAGCAGGTGTGGGTGGTTCTTGCTGGGCTGGCACCGCGTAAGGCTGTCCCTATCGCCCGCGCGAGTAGGACTCTGCTCTTGCCCAGCCCGTTTCTCTCTAAACCTGTTGGCGGGGCCGTGGGACGCAGCCCAGTGCCCGGCTCCTGCCTTTCCCCGAGCGTCTTGTCTATGGGAGTGGTTCTAAAATATCTGCTTAGTTTGTCAGCCGTCTCCTCCGTGCCAGCGGTGGGTCCGGCCGGTGGCTGTTGATGCTCTGGTGAATAAGCTGCCTCTGGATTTGTGACCCTGGAAGCAGAGCGGCAAAAGCCCTGACAGAGTCGGCTTGTCATTGTTGGAGCGGATCAGACTGTACAAAGGGATGCTGGTGGAAAGTACTAGTTGTGATCAGAAAGGAGCTGCCAATGTTTACAACTGAGATTTGGATCCCTCTTTTGTTAATTGTCGAATAAAAAAAAACCCCACCCATATATTTTTCTCACAGCCCGTAGCCTGTCATTATTTTTTTTTTTTTCCCTTTGAACGCAGGCGGATGGACAAGTCAGGATGCGCCCGAATATCTGGTGGGGGGAGATTTGGACTCCGGTGATGGGCGCCTCGGTGGGCCCTGGGTGCCCGAGTGCACCTCTCAGCCTTGGCTCTAGAGCTTTGCTCCGCGGAAAGATGTGTTTTGGGGTGCCTGTGGCTTTGCCCTGGCAATTCCCTGTACTTAGATCACTGGTGGTGTGCCCGGGGCAGACTGGTCTGGGTTCTGCTGGTTATCTGGAGCGGAGAAGCCCCCGGGGCGGTCTGCGCGTGAGCGCTGCAGTACGGCACGTGCCCCTCGGCACCTCTGCAAAGGGCTGGTGGGGGATCCGTGCCTTGAGACGCGTCCAAAAATACCCAGCCTCGTGGCAGCTAGGTCCTTCCCAGGGTTTGCAATGCGGGTTTTACATCTGCAGCTCTGCCCGCGGCAGCTTTTCTCCTGGAAGGACACCTGGCCGAGCTCCAAAAAAATCACTGAAACGGGGAGGAATTTGTCTTGAATCTCCAGAATGCAAGAAGCATCTTGCTGCTTTCGGCTGTCCTTAATCTGCTGGCTCAGCGCCGAGGGTGGCACCGGGTGTATGCAGGCGGGTAGCTAGACCCAGCGTGGCGTTCAAAGCGCCTCTCAATCTCTCTAATCAGCCTCTCGTAGAGCGTGCTGGCGTTTCTACCCGCCCGTCCTCCTCCTGGGTAGCCGCTCGGGCAACGCGGGTGTTAAATCTGCTGTTTGAGATGGCGCAGAAAGAGAGAACAGTCTGTCTGTGCGGCTCCTCTTTCCATTTATAGCTGTGCTTAGGCGATCCGGCGCACGGACCCTGGTGCTCCGACGCCCGGTGCCAAGCACGAGACAAATGCTTCATTGATACATACGGACCGGGGGAGGGCGGTTTGCTCCCGGCAGCGGGGTTGGGGACGGAGCTGAGCTGCCGGAGGATGGCACAGACTCGGGCCCCTTTGCCGTGGTCCTGAGCCCCGGGAGGAGCTGAGCCTGCGGGGCCGGGGGGGGGCTGATAGTGAGAAATGTGGTGTGCGACTTGTGCGCTGTCATTGGACCCTCCTATCTTATCTCCCGGCCCTGGCTGCCGGAGGTTCTCCTTCAGGCTTTTGTATTACAAATCGGATTTCAGCTGGCATGGGGGTGGAGGAGCTTTTAAAAGGCTTTTTTTTTTTTTTTTTTATTTTTTCCCCTTCTTTTTTTTGGTTCTGCGCCCGGGGCGTTTGCGCTGGTCGCCTCCGAACGCGGTTTGCTGCAAGACCTTTGGGCGAGGAGGCTTCGTGAATCCCCTTGGTCAACCAACATCCCCCACCTCCGGCTTCTTCATCCAGCCCCGAATGGGAAGCTCAGGTGTTCCCGTCCCTCCCGCGCCACGGCAAGAAGAGATCGGCTCGTGCGGAGCCTCTCGCCTCCTCCACCGAGGACAACAGCCCAGCTTCCCCCCGAAAAACCCCGTGTGCTGCTGCAAAAGCTAACACCGATTCACCGGGTGCCGGCTCTTCCCTGCTCCTTCTCTTCTAGCAGCTCCGGCTTCGGAAGAACGAACCGGAGCCGGAGCCAGCCGCACGTGTGCCGAGCGCCGGGCTGCTGCTCCCTCGGCTGGGTGGATCCCTGTGCCCCACCACCCGTCTCAGCTTGTAGAAACTTGATGGCTCTGACAAATTTGATCGAAATCAGCTGCTGGCATCCCAAGTTACGAAGGGGAATGACTGACGGCCGTCGCCAAGTCACGTTTTCTTAGGAAAGGAGGGGGAAAAAAAAAAAAAAAAAAAAGGTCGATCCGCAGCCTTGAGCCGTGAGATGGGTCGGGGTGTCCTTGTACCCCCCTACCCCAACCCCTTGCACATCTCCCCGGCGATGCCAAGGGGGAATAATGGCATTTCCAGGAGAGAAGAGGATTTATAGGTGGGACTGCGGTTTCGGAGCCAGGCGTTAAGCTGGAGCGGCGCCAGGGGAGGCGCAGGGCGATGCGTAAGGTGTTATCTCTCTCTCCCCGTGCAAGCGAGAACATGCATTTTTCACTCCTAAGAGCTCACATCGTTGTTCCAGAGCGTCGTAGCCGTTCCCACCTCTCCTCCCTGGCCAGGAGGTTTCTCTTTGGTGACGGATGGAGACGTCTCTCCTTGGGGTGGCTCCGCGCCGGGCCGGCCGGGGCTCAGCCGATGGCACCGGGGTGGTTGATCGTTGCCCTCTCCTGCCACCACGGCATATTTACCCGGCTTATCTCGCCGCTATCAAACCCCAGTTGCAGCAAGAGCAGTGTCACCCTGTCTTCAAAGGAAAAGCCACCAAGCAGCCCGTTCCCCGGGGTGTTTGTGTGGCCTATATTTTCTCCTTGTAATCCAAGGAAGCGCTGGATGCACGACACCCCTCCAGCCCTCCTCCCTTCCCCCCCCACCAGTAGCCACCGGCCGGCGTGGCTGGAACAGCTGATTACTTTAAGCATCCTTCTACTAATACGCAATTATAGGTCGCTTGGGCTTGAAATCCCGGTTAAATCCGCATGTCCGCAGCGTGACTCACCTAACTACTGCTCCCCTAATGAATCCTGGATGCATTCCTTAAAGGCTGGACATAATGTTAACGTGCCACTTACTAACCACCCTTTTCAAATATCACCAGTGTAACGAGTTGAGCCAGTTTCTTCCCCTGCTCCTCCTCCCCTGCAGCCCTGGATGGTCCCTGCATTCTCCGATGACGGCGAAGGCTGAGCAGATGGGGGTCATCCCCCCCTTCCCAGAGGGGTTTTCTCGCCGCCGCAATGGGGTTGGGGAGGAATCGGCCCCTGAAAGGATGATCGTCTGCGTCGGGGGTGTTTTATTGAGATGGCGAGCAGCGTTGCCATCCCAGGGAGGCTAAAAAACTCCCTCCCTAATCGTGGATGGTGGGAAGGCAGGAGGGACGCGGCCCTGCAGCCCTTCCCTACGGTGACCGTCACCTGCGAGGGACTGCGGAACACGCGTGTCCTTCAGGGTTGCTCCTACCCCCCAGCAACTCGGGGGGGTTTTGGAACGTGCCCTCCCAAAGCAGGCGGCCTTTGAACCCAACCTGCTCATTTGGGGCTGGATGCTGCTATTCCGGCTCGTGCTCGGTGGGTGCTGCCCGTGACGGAGGGTGCAGAGCGCCGTGAGTAAGCGCATCCTCACCACCGTCCCACGTCACGGCTGACCTAACCCCGGGAGGGGCCGGGTACCCTCCGCCTCCCATTAATGCCCAGGGAATTGGAGACGGTCGGCGTTGCTAATAGCAATAATTACCCGGTGGTTAATTTCAGCGATGATTTGTTTGATCCAGGCAGGCTGCGTTACGTCCGACCTCAACCCCTCCGCCCCGAGGCCACCTTGGGCTGCGCAGGGGAGCCAGGAGGGACCAAAGGGACAAGCTCCATCTTCCAACCGGCTCCAGGCTGGATGAACTGGGTTTAGCCGGTGCCAAAACCGAGCCCCATCTCTCAGCCATCCCTCCAGTTTCTCATCTGCGAGCACCTCTTTCTTCGCTCCTTGGGATGGGGAGAATAAAAGAGATGATCAGGGCTTTTGCGGGGGACCAGGGGGGCTGGCAGTGGGGGAAAACAAGGTTTTAAATCGGGGTTTTCCCCACTTGCGTGGAACCTGCCCTGCAGAAGAAACCAGATTCCCTGAGAGCAGAGCAGCGCGTCCGGCCTGGCTCCGCCAGTGCTCCCCTCACCGCCATCCTGCTGCCCCAGCGATAGGGATGGCGTCTTTTGGGCCGGAATAAAGGAAATTCCTCCCTTGCAGGGCAGTGATGCTCAGAGAAACCGGGTGCACCCGGCCCTCAAGGCACACTGCTCTTCCCCACCGGCACAGCCGTCCTCTGGCGGCTCCTCGCAGCTCCAGGTAAGTGCAAGACCCACCGGCAGCCGGGAATTGCTGGCTCCTGCCTCCAGGAGAGGCGACGGCAGACGATCCCGGCTTGAGCGTGCCGGTGGCCAGGAGCCACCACGATGGGCTGGGGGGAGCAGTCGGTGGTTTTTAGCCGATGCCAAGGGGAGACCCTTTGACGGACGAGGGTGCCGGCGGGTGTTTGGGTGCTGGAGGCTTGTGCTTGCCGGCCGGCGGGCAGCTGCTGCGCTCCCCGGTTCACGGCCCAGCGAAGGTGCCGGGCTCCTTGGCCATCACGTGGGTGGGAGGGAGGGAAGAAGGGAGGCTCATCCCACAGCAGTTGTCACTCACCTAAACCTTCGAAAGCTGGGATTACTGGCGTTATCCTATAATTGAGGAAATCCACCCTCTCATTAGCCCCATCGGCGGCTGCCGCCTCGTTCCCTTTCCTCCTATCTTCTCGGGGGTGCCCACCGTTCCCCCTCACCCCCCAACCTTGGCCACCCCGAACCGGCCCCGCGGGGGGCTGGGGAGCCCGGCAAGCTGCCGAGGTGGCTGCAGGGCTTCCCCCGGCTACCGGTTCGTGCCACCGAGGGCTGCGGGATCAAAGGTGTTGGGTTGGGTTTTTTTTTCTTCTCTCTGTTCTAACTGCAGGCCGGCAGCTGCCTGCGTTTGCCTCCGGGCTGCTTTGGGGTAAAGCTTAATTGTCTGCACAAGGTTTTCTCCTCGGTGGAGGTATCGACAGGAGCCTCTTCCTCCCCGCAGAGGGAAAAGAGCTTTTCGTCCCCGGAAAAGAGCGTGGTCGCTGCCAAGCCTGTCCCTTTGCGCCCCGGCTCCTGCACCCTGTGCTGGGACATCCCTCGGCGAGCAGAGCTGCGCTCCAGCGTCGGCTGCCCCGGAGTCTGTGCCTGTAACAGGACTCGGATCCAAGCCCAGTTTCACCAGTGAGTTCCAGATGTGGCACATCTGCCTACGCGGGAAACCGTGCCAGCTTCTTCCAGCATCCCGAGCCTCCTCCTGCTGCCCGTCTCACGGCAAGGGGAAGAGCCCGGCCAGCCGTGAGCTCTGCCAGCCCGTGGTTTGTCACCAGGCATGGTGGTGGCGGTGGACGTGTCCTCCCTGCCCTGGGAGGACACACGGTGGCCAGTGCCACCGGCCAGACCCGCCTCACTAAATCAGCCCTTTGCAAGGAGGGGGCTCCCGGGGGGCTGCCTCTCGCCCAGACCCACGGCTTCCCTCGCCCTGGGCTGGGCTGGGCTGGGGGCACCACCGAGCCCCCGTCGCTCTGCCCCACAGCCCAGCCCCACGCCGCGGTCTGTCCCAGCTCCTGCCATGCCCTGCGGGACATGCAAACCTCCCCAGGCAGGGATGCTCCCTGCGCCGGCTGCCGGGCTGGCTCCATCACTGAAGGCAGAGGAAGAGGAGGATGCTGAGGCACCTGAGGAGCTCGGGTGGCCTGAAAACCCACCGCCTTCGCCCATGCCGGCGGCTCGCCTGCCCCTTTGCAGCCCGCGGCCAGGCCCGGCTGGTGGGTGGGTATGAATTAGAGCTGCCCGACAGCCGTTCTGGCACGGCTCGGCAGATTAACGGGGTGAAAAGAGATGTTGCAACGCAGCCCTGCCAGCGCAGAGAGAGCGGCCGGGCTGGGGGGGAGCCGGGGACGGGGTGTGCTGGGAGGGGGGGACCCCTTCCAGTGCGGAGCAGAGCCTGACCCTGCCTGATCTTGGCCGGGCGTCTGGGAGCCGGGCCAGCTCGATAAGCCGTGCACGGCTGGGCTAGGCCGGCGTTCCAACCGGGGCCGTTTCCAGGGAGGACTTGGCTGCGGGAGGAGGTGACAGGGGACACCAGCGTGGCGGTGATCTCCTGGGGTTTCTGCACCCGGGCGGATCCATCGGGAAGGATGAGGAGGTCCGTTTAGGCAGGAGCAGCTGTGTGAGCGCCGGAAAATTATTTCAAGCTGAAATATTGACGGAGAAGGTATTTAGCAGGTGGGAAGACGCAGGGCTGCCCTGAGCCGTGGCTCTGGGGGGTGTCTGAAATGTCGGAGCCCCTTCAGCCGGCCACGCTTCGTGGCGTAAAGAGGTGCCGGGAGGTGCCGTATGGCAGAGCCAAAGTGCCAGCGCAAGGTGTTGGGCATCGGGAAGGGACACGGAGCCCAGCAGAGCCTGGCGCAGCCTCAGGGCTGAGCACCCCCAGCACCCACCCATGGCTCCATCCATGCTGCCCCCTGCCCCTCCCATGCCCAGGGCTTGCATCGTCCCCGTGGGAACTGTCATTTCAGCCACACCAGAGGGGCCGGGGGACACGTCTGCCACCAGCCTGCTGTCACAGCCAGGGCAGGAGCAGGGCCACCCCTGCGAGCAGGACAGCAAGCCTGGAGCAGGGTGCTGGCGGCAGTTGGGGGTGTGGGGGGGAACATCACCCTCCCAAACCGGCCGGGGCGGCTCGGGGAGTCCCCACGCCATGTGTCACACCCAGGGAAAACCTTATAATTGTCCCTTCGCAGGACATGGGCTGGAAAAAAGGAGTTGCTGAGGCTCTCGGTGCTTTGTGATACCCATCTGCCCGACTCCTCCTCTCCGGCCGCTGGGGCCGGAGCTGTGCGCAGTCAGCGTGTGCCCGTCCCCGGCGCGGTGGCCAGCACGCGTACCCAGCTGTGATAAGGAGAGCCGAGATAAGGACATGGCTGTCCCTGCGCCCTGTGCTGCGCTCCAGCCCGCTCCCTTGGCCCTGGGCTGGGGGGGGTCTAATCCAGCCTTTCCCCTCCCAGGAAGGGGGATGAGTTTTCCAGCTTCACCGAGCCCCCTCCGGCGCACACACGTGTGCTGGGGCACACATGTTTAACTGGTCTTTTTTAATATCTTCGTCAGCGACGTGGACAGTGGCATAGAGCGCACCCTCCGCAAGTTTGCCGACGACACCAAAGCAGTGCGGGGCGGCTGACATGCCAGAGGGAAGGGATGCCATCCAGAGGGACCTGGACAGGCTGGAGAGGTGGGCCCGTGCCAACCTCATGAAGTTCAACAAGACCAAGTGCAGGGTCCTCCATCTGGGTCGGGGCAATCCCAAGCGCCGATATGGGCTGGGCAGCGACTGGCTTGAGAGCAGCCCTGAGGAAAAGGACTTGGGGGGGCTGGTGGACGAGAGGCTCAACGTGAGCCGTCAGCGCGCACTTGCAGCCCAGAAAGCCAATCGTAGCCTGGGCTGCATCGGGAGAAGCGTGGCCAGCAGGGCGAGGGAGGTGATTCTCCCCCTCTACTCCACTCTCGTGAGACCCCACCCGGAGTCCTGCGTCCAGTTCTGGAGCCCCTACTACGAGAGAGATATGGACGTGCTGGAGCGTGTCCGGAGAAGGGCCACGAGGATGATCCGAGGGCTGGTGCACCTCTCCTATGAGGACAGACTGAGAGAGTTGGGGTTGTTCAGTCTGGAGAAAAGAAGGCTCCAAGGAGACCTTATAGTGGCCTACCAGGATCTTAAGGGGGGCTACAGGAAAGCTGGGGAGGGACTTTTTAGGATATCGGGTAATGGTAGGACTAGAGGGAATGGATTAAAACTAGAGCTGGGTCGATTCAGACTGGACGTTAGGAAGAAGTTCTTCACCATGAGGGCGGCGAGCCCCTGGCCCAGGTTGCCCAGAGAGGGGGTGGAAGCCCCATCCCTGGATGTTTTTAAGGCCAGGCTGGACGGGACTCTGAGCAACCTGATCTAGTGGGAGGTGTCCCTGCCCATGGCAGGGGGTTGGAACTAGATGATCTTTAAGGTCCCTTCCAACCCTGACAATTCTATGATTCTATGTTGGCTGCGTGCGGCTCTGGGACCACGCAAGCCCACTGGCCACACATGGTGCGGGGGACGAGGAGGAGATGTGGGTCCCCACCGTCCGCTCACCCCACGCGTCCATCATGGGATGCCGCATCAGCATGGCACGGCCCCGTGCTGGCTCTACCTGTTGCGAGGCTCACGCCGGGTTGTGGATGTTGGAAAGGTCCTGCTGTGCATGTCCCCAGCGCCGGTGACCCTGCCGCCACCATCAGCTCTGTCACACGGAGCCCGGTGGGATGAGGTGAGCCCAGAAAATCCCCTTCCCACCTCTCTGAGCCCAAGCCCAGCGAAGCAGCATCATCTGCACCGCCAACACAGCAGCCAAAAAAATCCCAAAACCCGGAAAGCCGCAGCTGGGCCGGGTTATTTGGTGGCAACTCTATAGGTGGGACTGTTTGAATTTCTCCCCGGTGACTCTGTGGCTCGGGCAGCCCCGGCCGGAGCAGAGCGAGACGGTAAATTCCCCTCGCCGTGCCCTGTTCTTCAGGTATTTCAAGATTATGGCAACCTTTGTGTCCCGGCCGCTTTCTCCGCGGTACGGGAGATTACAGCCATCGAGCATTATTTATGGACATAATTTCGGGGTTATCGTAAGAACCTTGGAGAATGAGATAGCAGCATTAAAATAGCTTTGGGTCACAATGCTAAATCGACATAAATAAGGCTAAATCGACAGATGTCTAAAGCTACGGTGAGGGTGAATATTTTGCTCTGCCGCACTCAGGATGGGCCAACCTCATAGCCACGTGAAGCCAAGTGAGCCTTTTACCTTTTTAATTGTTTTTTGGCCTTATTACCATCCGCTTTAACAACCCGGGGTGGTAGGAGGAAAATAATGTGGCTTTTTCTCGCCCAGATGGGTCCCGAGCTGGGACGGACCCACGGGCACCGCAGGCTGGGAGGTTTTCTCCCCAAAGCCCTCAGCAGCTCTTCTCCAGTGGAAATACAGCTTCGCCTTGGCCAAAATTTTGGCAGTGAGGGTGAATTTGGGCCAAAATCCTGCGCTGAAAGCAGAGCTGGTGATGGGGGCTCGGAAGATTGTGACCCCGGGAGCCCACGCTGCAGCTCAGGCTTAAATTAAGGATGTTTCCAGGCTCTGAGCTGATGAGCAGGTCTGGGGTTCACCTGCCAGGCTTCAAACTTTGACTCTCAGACGCAGGAAGGACTTAAAAGCTTTTACGAAGAGGGGGAGTGGGGAAAATACAACCCTACGATCCAATTCAGAGGGGCTTTGAAAGGACAGGCAGGGATTTTTGGGGTTCAAACCGCAGCGAGCGGCCTCCCGGCAGCTTTGCCGACGACTCCCCGGCCAGAAGAAAACGGCAGGGACCTGATCCAAAACCCACGCCGGGAATTTTTCCATTTGCGGCGCTGGGCTGTAGATCAAACCTCGGGTGACCTGCGGGGCTGACAAAGGGAGAATGGTCTCTTGGGGTTTGTTTAATGTCCCCGGGGCTGGCAAGGGACGTTCCCGGCCTCCGGTCCTCCCTTTGTTCCCAGGTTGGGCATTGTAGCGCGGAGCCCCAGCCGCGGGTGTGCTGCCCCGGGCTTTCTGCTTCGTCCTTGGTCGGCCGGATTAAAGCTGTCAGGTTTTGGTGCCCACAAGGGGTTTTCAGTGATTTTTAGGACTATGCACGTGGCTGGGGGGGGGGGGGGGGGGTGTCTGTTCTCCGGGTTTTTACAGAGGGTGGGGATGAGGATGCAATGCCAGCATCTCCCTGGGGTGGAAGGGAGAGGACCATCCCCCCAAAAAATGATGGAGCTGGACCCGCTCTCGGCTCTCCCAAGACTCCATGTGTCCTACAGCCCCAGCCCAGCCCAGGCAGGGGGTGCCGGCCAGGACAGGCGTCGGTACTACTTAAATCTCTCCATCAGGACTTCTCCCATGCAGGGGGAGGGATGGGTGCGGGAAGAAGGTGCTGGTGCCACCCACCGCTGGTGAGTTTCAAGTCTCCGTTCGTCTGTCCTCCCACCAGCACCAGCGAGAAGCGAAAGAGGAATTGCCGCAGACAGGCTGGATGTGTTCAGCCATGGCAAATCCGCCTGCGGCCGAGCCCTGGCGGGTGGCAGCCTCCCGGAGCTCCCGCATCCTCTTTCCCAGCAAAGCTGGGCTACGATTTCACCACAACCTCCACAGCTCAGCCGCAGCGTCGTCTGCAGCCCAGCTGAGCCCCTGCCTGCATCCTCTGCCTGCATCCCCTGCCCCCATCCCCTGCCTGCATCCCCTGCCCGCATCCCCTGCCTCCATTCCCTGCCTGCAGTCCCTGCCTCCATCCCCTGCCCGCATCCACTACCCGCATCCCCTGCCTCCATCCCCTGCCTGCAGTCCCTGCCCGCATCCCCTGCCTCCATCCCCTGCCCGTATCCCCTGCCTCCATCCCCTGCCCCCATCCCCTGCCTCCATCCCCTGCCCACAGTCCCTGCCCACATCCCCTGCCCCTATCCCCTGCCCGCATCCCCTACTTGAAGTCCCTGCCTGCATCCCCTGCCTCTATCCCCTGCCCACAGTCCCTGCCTGCATCCCCTGCCTCCATCCCCTGCC
The DNA here is from genome assembly GCF_964199755.1 of Larus michahellis. Taxonomy (NCBI): domain Eukaryota; kingdom Metazoa; phylum Chordata; class Aves; order Charadriiformes; family Laridae; genus Larus; species Larus michahellis. Next base: position 4,484,163 of record NC_133914.1, on the reverse strand, counting down.
CGTGTCCCCTGCCCCCATCCCCTGCCCACATCCCCTGCCCACAGTCCCTGCCTGCGTCCCCTGCCCACATCCCCTGCCTGCAGCCGCTGCCTGCAGCCACAGGCTCGCCGGTCAGTAGCCAGCACACAGGAGCTGGTGGAGGCCACATTTTTTGCCGGAGGAGGTTGTTTTCCCCCTCAGAGAGGGGTTGTCGGGCACAGCCGCCTTTTTCCACTCGGGACGATAGCCGGGGAGCAGCACGAGGACGTTCCAGGGTCCAGGAATGAGCCGGTTCCTGGGCACAGAGGGACCCTGGGGCCGGGGCTGTTGGTTTTGCCTATCACAAGGTAAAGGGCAGAGAGCAGGCAGGAAAAAAAAAAAACGTGTCTCCATGTGGCTGGCATCAGCAAAATTTTCCATGGAAACTGGCGGCACTCAGCGATAGCGCTTCACCTCTGGGACTCACCAGAGGTGACAGACCTTTTCCCTGTGTCCTCCAGTTGCTGTCTGGTCACCCAAGGGACCGCGAGCCACCCATCACATCAATAGGATGAGTTATTGGTATCCCGTGCTGGGAATGGGCTTTCATGGGATGCAAAAGAGGCACCACTCCGCGGCTCATCCCAGGGGAGCCACGGTCCCACAGCCATCCCCTACCACCATGGTGCCGCCCGTCCCCGTCCCCGCGTGTCCCTCCGGTGGGTATTTTTCTTGGCAGCCCCCCGGGCAGGAATGTTTCCCCGCTGCCGAGCAAAAGTGGAGGCAGGAATTGCTGGAATAGCGACAGGCTGAGTAACAGCGCTAACTTTATTCTCCGAAACAAAGGCCAGTGTCCCAGACGCCGAGGGCTGGTCTGGCTCCCGGCGGCGCGGAGGCCAGGGCTGGGGAGCGCAGGCAGAGCCAGGAATGCCGCCGCCGCCGGGGCCCCTGCCCCAAATTCCTGCCCTGAAGCCCCCCGAGCCGTGTCCAGTTCCCACCACAAACCCCTCTCCTGCTGCCTGTCAGCCAAAAGTGCATCTCTAGGAGCAAAGAAGGGGTTGAAAAAGAGCAACAAAAGAGCTGGGATTTCCCTCCGAGACTTTCAAGCAGCTTCCCAGCCCTTCCCAGGGCTCTTCCCTCTGCAGGTGTATCCCCAGCCCATCTCCTAGGATTCTGGGGGGCTCCGAGCCCGGAGGGGACACCCAATACCCTGAGCATCCTGCATGCCTCTCCCACGCTCCCTGCACCCCGGGGTGCTGACCTCCCCTCTGGCCCCGCTGCCCCCTTCCCTGGGTGATTTCCCAGCTGTGGAGGTGGCCAAGGAAGGGCTGGATGTAGCCGAGGAGGGGCTGGAGGTGGCCAAGGAGGGACTGGAAGTGGCCGAGGAGAGGGTGGAGGTGGCCAAGACGGGGCTGAAGGTGGCTGAGGAGGGGCTGGAGGTGGCCGAGGACAGGGTGGAGATAGCCAAGGAGGGGCTGGATGTGGCCAAGGAGGGGCTGGACGTGGCTGAGGAGGGACTGGAGGTGGCCGAGGAGGGGCTGAAGGTGGCTGAGGAGGGGCTGGAGGTGGCCAAGAAGGGGCTGGAGGTGGCCGAGGAGGGGCTTGAGGTGGCCGAGGACAGGGTGGAGGTGGCCGAGGAGGGGCTGAAGGTGGCGAGGACAGGGTGGAGGTGGCCGAGGAGGGGCTGGAGGTGGCTGATGAGGGACTGGAGGTGTCCAAGGAGGGACTGGAGGTGGCCGAGGAGGGGCTGTAGGAGGAGGGTCCATTGCCGGAGCCCACGAGCTCCACAGGCTGCGACAGCATCTCCCCACCCCACTCCTAGAAAGGTCCCAAGTCCCTGCGGAGCATCTCCAGAGCACGATTCCAGCTCTGGGATGGTGCCTTCCCTTCAATATAGAGCCCGGTTTTCCATGTGGGCAGGATCCGTCCTTGGTGCCTGGTGCGAGCAGCCAGGGCCGGCCTTGGCTGCGGGGCTCGCGGCAAGGCAGCACTTTCCAAAGCAAATATTTGCACAGCGCAATAACACGTGGGAAAGAGCAGGAGCGTTGGCTTCCCTGGCTCCGGGGGGAGGTTCCCGGGGAGCCGGACTCGGTCCGGGGGCGGGAAGGGGGGGGGGTGCACATTCAGCTGTGCCCTGACCTGTCGCCGTGCTGAGCTGCCCAGGTTGCAAACCTCTTTATGCTCTGCGGGTTTGCACAAAGAGGCTTTTAATTTGCATCCCAGCAAAGGGGCATCGCTCTCGGCTGGCACTGGAAAACCCTGCTGGGCACCAGTTTTCCAGGGTGGAACTGGCTGTACCGGTGCCTGGTTCCACCAAGGCTCTGCCCTGCCACCTGTGCCGAAGATGCTCCAAGCTCCTGTTGTCCCCAAGGACCCCAAATCTACCCCACAACCCCTCATGTATGAAGCTGAGCAAGGTTGTGCGGTGGCAGCACCGAGCTGTCACAGTGGGACATTGCAAGTCGGACGCTGGACACTCTTCCTCGCTGGTGCCACCGGCCACGATGTGGCTGTGCCACACAGCCCACCCCAAACCACCCCTGGCCTCTCGCCCCCGTGGTGGCAACGCTGCACTTGGCTGGTTCCCATCCACCGTTTGGTCTCTCCAGGGTGCTTGAGGCTTTTCCCTGTGGCTGCGGTACCTTAAAGCATCATTTTCTATCGTTTATAAAGTGAGACCATCCTGCGGTGCTCAGGCAGCAGCTGAGGACCAAAAATCCCCCCTGCCCTGACACCGCCGGGGCAGTGACACGGGCCAGATGCTGCTCCCTCACCGCAGCTATTTCCCAGGCTCGGGCACTGGGAGCGGCACATTCCCCATCCGCCCAGTTTTTCTTGGAAACGATGTGGGAATCGGGGAACAAGCCCATGCGAAAGGTAAAAGCTGATGCACTGGCACCGGCCCCGACCCACCAGGGCAGCCGGCGGCACCGAGCACCCCGTGACCGCCCACCGTGTCCTTCTGCTGACGCCTTGGCAGAGGGTGGCTGACCCCCGAGCATCAAGGGTCAGCGCTAATTGGGTATTAGGAGCACGGAAAACCCCGGGGTGAGGCCAGGTTAATGGCCTGGCTGCTTCCAGCCAAGTCACCAACGCCTGGTCGGAGCTCTTCCTCCTCCTCCTCTCCAGGAGGCATCGGCTATAATGGAAAGGTGTCAGCGCTGCCTGCGGTTCTGCTGGTTTTTAAATCCTTTTAAACGTGCGTTATCGCAACAAGTCCCTCTGCCCGTCCACGGGGAGCTCCCGGCGTGCCTGGCCGCTGCCTAAAACCTGGGGGTAATCAGCGCATCTCCCAGGGGAAACCCACCTCCCCTGTCCCATTGTGGCCGGGCAGCTTCGAGCTGTGTCTCAGGGCTGTCCCCATGGATTACGGCATGTCCCAAGCACGTTGTGTTGGGACCATCATGTCCTGCCGGGGTGGATGGAGGCTGCTGGGGCCCCGCCGGGCGCCCGTGCGAGCCAGGGCTTCCCCAGGGCTTCTCCATAACGGGAGCTGCTCCCGGCCCCTCTTCCCTCCTGCTCCTCTCCATAAGAGGCGAGGTGATGGGGAAAGCCGAGAGGAGCCTGCGCTTGGCTTCCCTCCAGGGATTCCTTTCCTGCCTGTCACCGACCGATATAGTCCCCAGCGTCAGCCTGGCCGCGCGTCAGCAGTACCCGGGCCGGCAGGCAGGGCTTGGGCTGACGCACCCCGGGGACGTCGCTGGGTCTCGATGCCTCGTGGTGCCCGGGGGTCCCGCGCGGGGCGGTGGGCGCAGCACCCTGCCCAGGGGGTATTTCCATCCGAAGAGGCTGGGGCTCCTGGTGTCAGCCATCCCACGGCACGGGGATGAGCTCCCTGGTGCTGCGGGCCCACCCTTCCCTGCAGGGAGAGGGAAGAGAAAGAAGGGATGTGGGTTGCTTTTCTTTTCCCTTCCTTCCTTCCTTCCTTCCTCCCTTCCTCCCTCCCTTCTTTTCTTCCTCCCTTCCTCCGTTCTTTTCTTCCTCCCTTCCCTCCTCCTCCTTCCCTCCCTCCTCCTGCCCTCCCTCCCTCCCTCCCTCCCTTCCTTCCTCCCTTCCTCCTTCCTTCCTTCCTTCCTCCTCCCTCCCTCCCTTCCTTCCTTCCTTCCTTCCTTCCTCCCTCCTTCCTTCCTTCCTTCCTTCCTCCTTCCTTCCTCCTTCCTTCCTTCCTCCCTTCCTCCTTTCCTCCCTTCCCTCCTTCCTCCTTTCCTCCCTTCCCTCCTTCCTCCCTTCCCTCCTTCCTTCCTTCCTTCCTCCCTCCCTCCCTTCCTTCCTTCCTTCCTTCCTTCCTCCCTCCCTCCTCCCTTCCTTCCTTCCTTCCTTCCTTCCCTCCTTCCTTCCTTCCTTCCTCCCTCCCTCCCTTCCTTCCTTCCTTCCTTCCTTCCTTCCTTCCTTCCTTCCTTCCACCCTCCCTTCCTTCCTTCCTTCCTTCCTTCCTTCCTTCCCTCCTTCCTTCCTTCCTTCCTCCCTCCCTCCCTTCCTTCCTCCCTCCCTCCCTTCCTTCCTTCCTTCCTTCCTTCCTTCCTTCCTCCCTTCCCTCCTTCCTTCCTTCCTTCCTCCCTCCCTCCCTTCCTTCCTTCCTTCCTTCCTCCCTCCCTTCCTTCCTTCCTTCCTTCCTTCCTTCCTTCCTTCCTTCCTTCCTTCCTTCCTCCCTTCCTCCCTTCCTCCTTTCCTCCCTTCCTCCTTCCTCCTTTCCTCCCTTCCCTCCTTCCTCCCTTCCCTCCTTCCTTCCTTCCTTCCTCCCTCCCTCCCTTCCTTCCTTCCTTCCTTCCTTCCTCCCTCCCTTCCTTCCTTCCTTCCTTCCTTCCTTCCTTCCTTCCTTCCTTCCCTCCTTCCTTCCTTCCTTCCTTCCTTCCTCCCTTCCTCCCTTCCCTCCTTCCTCCCTTCCCTCCTTCCTCCCTTCCTCCCTTCCTTCCTTCCTCCGTTCCTCCCTTCCCTCCTTCCTCCTTTCCTCCCTTCCCTCCTTCCTCCTTTCCTCCCTTCCTCCCTTCCTCCCTTCCTCCCTTCCTCCCTTCCCTCCCCTTCCATGCTCAGGCCATGGCCAAGCCTCTCAGCTCCGCCATCGCACAATCACGGGACTCCAGGATCCGGGTCCTTCTCAGGAGCGGGGCAGCAGGACCAGCACCCCGTGCCCCTGCGCTGGAGTCGCTCGAGCCCCCCAAACCACCCCATTTTTAGCTCTGCCCAAATGAGCTTCAGGTGGTTGAACGAACCCACCTTCGAACAACAGAGGTTGGAAAAAATTGGGGGGGGGGTTGCCTTAAATCCCCACCTCCTGGGGTCAGGGCAGCGTGCAAGCCCGGCTGGGGGATGCCGAGGGCAGGGGCCACCCGTTTCACAGACACGCGCCAGCACGGGGGGGGCAAGAGCCACACGTGGGAACCGGGATGTGCCACCATCTCACGGGTGACAACCCGGAGCTGCCTCTGCTCCCCACCTCTGCCAGGGGAACCCCAAAACCTCAAACTCATTATTTCTGAGATTTTGGGGGTTATGGAACGGCAATTTTAGGACACCTTCGTGGACACCCCAGTGCGCACAGCCCAGGGACCTCTGGGTTCTCCTGGGGGGAGGCAGCAGGCGGGGGGCGGGGGGGGGGGGAGGGAGGTGCCTGCAAGCAATAACTGGTGCTTTTGGCAATTAATCTCTTTAAATCCTTTAATGAACTGCGATCAGGTTACAGGTCTCCCGTCACGTCGGATTGCTGAGGATTAGCAGGGACAGATGAACAAAACGTGCCGGGCAGGGAAGATGTCTCCCTTAGTGTCTCTGCCCTGTACGTTCCTACCTCGGGGTGGGATGTTGGTTTTAATATATATATATATATATATATGTGTAAAATTTAATATATATATTAAATTTTATATATATATATTAAGGTTTGCAGCAGGGATCTGTTCTCACCTCCCCCATTCCTGCCGTGCGTGAGACGGGAGAGTGAGCAAGACAAAACCACTCGCGCGCACCTTGCCCTTCGCTGTACACATTACGTAGCTATTTTGGGGTGCGGTCCTCTCTCTCCATCACCCTTCCCAGGGTTTTCCGTGGATTTGGCTGCCGTGGGTGTTAGGAAAACCCCGGTGCTGTAGGAAAGGGTCCTGGGATGCTCGGGACCAGCAGGGGGATAACTCCTCTCCATTGCAGACACAGCCCATGGAGAAGACGCCGGATCCTGCCCAAAGCCGGTGACAAAAAGCACCTGTGGGCTTTGGGAAGGAGCCGGCTGTGGCGCAGGCGGAGGCGTATGATCCGATTAGGGCAGCTGGGGCTGAAAATAGAGAGGCTGCCCTGCGACGGGGAGGCTCATGAGAGCGCTTCGGACAAGCCCGGGTGGGAGGTGAGAG